>NC_053491.1:236780835-236781081 GCF_905171775.1 Rana temporaria | reverse complement strand
CCATCCGTGTAATCCTCTTCAAGAGTCTGAAGATGTTTGCTTGGGAAAGCTATGAGACTGCTCCTTGCCAGAGAATTTAACCCTTCACAGGGTAAGTGAGAATAACTCCTTTAAGTGTATTGGCCAGTTGTTTAAAAAATACGACAACCTGTTAGGTATCATCATCCTCATCTCTGGTTCACACAGTCATGTTCATCCACGTCTTCTTCATTGAAGCTTTTTCAAATTGCATGTCGGTAGCATTTG
>NC_053491.1:236620655-236780735 GCF_905171775.1 Rana temporaria | reverse complement strand
CGGCTCATCCCTACTCCTGACTAGTGTTGAGCAGAATACGCCATATTCGATTTCGCGATATATCACGAATATATAGCCGAATATTCGAGAAATATTCGCTAAATTCGAATATTCGTGATATTTTATCGAAATGAAATGTTTGCGAAATTTCGCTATTGCGAATGCGAAAATAATTGCGAAATTTCGACAACTGTAGTAGTAGCACTCTGATTGGCTCAGAATATTCGTGATAGTTTATCGAAATTTCGCAAAATGCGAATGCGATATTTATTGCGGAATTTCGACAACTGCGGTAGGAGCACTGTGATTGGCTCATTATGAAATCGAATATTTGTGATATTTTAGCGAAAAAACAATATTGCGAAATTTCGCTAATGCGATTGCGATATTTATTGCGACATTATGGTTCGCGTATGCGCAAGCGCGCGAAAAACACGTGGCCAACACGCGACCATTTCCTGGATCCTTGGCAGTTCCCAGTTAATTTTCGCATCGCTGTTTTTTGCTGCCCTGTCCTGCAATTGCGAAGTGAAAATGGTTGGAAGCAATTTCACACCCAGTGAGGAAAAGATGCTGATTAGTGTAAGTATTTTCACCACTGTTATTTCATTATCTTTAACTGCATTTTAGACTAGTTTAAAAGTTAGTATAAAAGATCAGATATTAGTATTTTCCAAACAATGTGTCTCCTGCTGTTGCAAAACTACAACTCCCAGCATGCCTGGACAGCTGCAGACACCCTGGTTGGTAAATGTGTATTTAGGCACTTTCCTTGCTATTTAGCATAATGAATTTAACATGTTGTGGACATAGGACGTATGCGAATGTCCTGACTTCAGGGTCCTTAAGGCCCAAGGACGTTCGAATACATATTGCCCTTTAGATGTTGCAGAACTACAACTTCCAGCATGCCTGGGAATGCTGGCACTTCTAGTTTTGTAAGTTCTGCAGGCCCACATTTTTCAGACCTCTATACACGGGTCTCTAAACTGTGGCACCCTAGATGCAGCAAAAGTAAAATTCTTAGCATGCACTGACAGACCATGGCTGATGGGAGTAGTAGTTTTGCAACAGCTGGAGGTGGACTGGTCTTGAAACCCTGAGTTAGGTAACAAACTTGCAGTGTTTTGCAACCATTCTGCCTCCAGCTGTTGCAAAACTACAACTCCCTGCATGCAACTGGCTGCAATTACCCCCCCCCCCCCTCTCCCCCAATGTTAATGTACAGGGTACATTCACATGGGCTGTGGCTTATAGTGTGCTTCTAGCTGTAGCAAATTTGGCGCTGCAGCCACATTAAAAAAAAACATCTGGTACGGCACTGTTTCCTAAACGGAGCCTACAGCTGTTGCAAAACAACTCCCCAGTATTACCGGACAGCCATTAACTGTCCAGGCATGCTGGGAGTTAAAGTATAATTGTTGTACAGCTGGTGACGGTGAGCTACATGGTGTATCAGAGCATGCTGGTAGTTGTAGTTTTTAAATAACATCAACTCCATTATTTATTCAAAATTAATTCATCAAAAAGTCAAAAGAAACAAACATATTATTGTTCCTATATAAAGATAGGGATGAAAAAAAATAATCTATTGTACAGGCCCATTATAAGTGTCCAAAAATAATTATAGCGGTCAGATGAATAGCAACGCATTTCTCCCCTATACGTGTATCCTGTGTTGTTACTCATATATACATAATTATGCAAATGATAATGGCTGCTATATTTATGGAAAAAAGGTGGCGAACAAAATGGCAAGATATAAAATCTGTCATGTTACCCCTGTCATTGATTAATAAGGCGAGAATGCTTCCAATTGTTGAATATCATTGATTTCCGTCATATATCCATAAGGGTTTAAACAAAAGTATTATATTTCAATGTTTTTTATTAGTATATACAGAATCATATACAAACATATTGAACGTGCAAGTTCCAACAAGACTCATATAGATGTACATATCGTCTATTCGCAATTCTTATAACATTAAATTGAATAACAAATTATTTCTTTGTTTTGTAGATAAAATTAAGATTCCTTACTTATAGATAAAACAACTATTTTCATGTACAGCAGATATATTACTATTGCTTATACTACCGGTACAAATAACAGCTACATTACTATAACTCCACAGAGTTATTACATACCCATGCAAAGTTTGCATGAAAGTAACATATTAGAAAATTAAGATTATAAACCAACATATATTACGATCCCTTGTTTAACTCTCAAATGTTTTGGTTGACCCATGTTTTCCATGGTGACCATGCAACATCGAATTTGTGTAAGTTGTTTTGGGATAAAGCCCACAGTCTTTCATATGTCATATGAAGATTTGTTAAGTCTACAGCTTCCATCACTGAAGGAGGACACGGAACTTTCCACCTTCTGGTGATTGAAAGTCTAGCTGCTAGGAGTAAATTGATGGCTGAAGTTCGTTTATTAGCCTGAATACATTCCACTCCCAGGGATAACAATGCCAAAGCTGGGTTTGGTTCTATAGTAGTATTAGCTAAGCTATTTAAGATATCGAAAATATTTTCCCAATATTCCTTTAATTTGGGACAATTCCATAGTATATGGAGGAGATCACCTTTACCATCACATCCTCTCCAGCAGGCATCTGAATGTTGAATGCCGAATTTAGCCAACACATTAGGTGTGTAGTACCATCTTAAGTTTATTTTAACTGTCAATTCCCATAACGTAGCACATCTGGATACTGTTTGATTTATTACACAAGCTGATTTCCATTGATCGTCCGTAAAAGAGAGATCAAGATCTTTCTCCCATTGTATGAGTGGAGCAGATTTAGTAAATTCTCTTTTTCCTTGAAGTGAATTATAGAAAAAAGAGATACCTTTAGCTTGTATCTCTAAGGAATTGAAAAAATTCCAAGCATGTTTACAGATTTGGAGTTTCGCAGGATTAAAATTTTTTAAGCAGTTAAATACCTTTTTGTAAAAAACTTGGTGTGTTTGGGGTAATCGAAATTCAGATTTAATCGCACTGAAAGATTTAATTTCGTTTCGAACGAAGAGGTCCTGAATTCGTGTTATCCCATGAGAATACCACACATCAGTTATCTCCGATGATGAGATTACCTGTATGACTTTCAATGGAATATCAATTGTTACTCTCGGGAAGGAGTTCTCAGTGCATTTTATGAATTTCAGCCAAGATGATATGGATATTTTCATAGATGGTGGCAAGTGTGAGGGGACTTTTAACCCTATAAGTGCTCCTAATAGCCAATTTTTTGTTGGTTTTTGCAAGCAATATGAGGATTCTATGAATCCCCAAGATTTTGTGGGAGAGGCCTGAAACCATTCTTTAAGTTGGGTTAGTATAGAGCTGTGATAATAATCTAGAAAATCTACATAGCCCACTCCTCCCCACAATCTATGTTTTATGAGTTTATGGTGAGCGCACCGAGATCTTTTCCCCTGCCATACAAATTTAGAGAGAAGGGATTGTAGGGATTTGAAATAGCTAGCCGGAATTGGAATTGGAATACAACGAAATATGTATAGTACTTGTGGTAGGTGTATCATTTTAAAAGCAGATAATCTGCCCCACCATGAAAGTTCTTTTTCACCCAATTTGGACAGTTCTAACTGTAATTTTTTCCTCAGCGGTAAATGGTTCTTCGTAAATAAATCTTTGGAATTTTTTGTCAATTGGATACCCAAATAATGGATTTCGGATTCCGCCCAGGTGTACGGGAATTTGTGTTGTAATACAGCACTATTTACTGCGTCTATATTTATATCTAGGATCGAGGATTTGGACGTGTTCACTTTATAATATGATATTTTGCTAAACCAAGTCAGTAAGTTATCGATTTCTATCAGGGAGTTGTATGGGTTGGTTATCATCAGTATAACATCGTCGGCGAATAAGCTGATCTTATGGGATTGTTCTCCTATAGTTATTCCATATATATTTTGGTTAGACCTGACATGTTCAGCTAATGGTTCCATTAGGAGATTAAATAAGAGGGGGGATAAAGGACACCCTTGTCTAGTCCCGTTGGATATGGAAAAGGATTGGGAAATAAAGTTAGACGCCAGTACTCTTGCATTTGGAGAAGAATATAGAGCTAAAATTGATTTCAAAATAAATCCTTCAAAACCGAACTTTTGAAGAGTCATACGTAGATAAGTCCAATTAATTCTATCAAACGCCTTCTCTGCGTCCAAAGATAGGAGCAGAGAAGGCGTTCCTGTAATATTAATGTTGTGGATTATGTTAATCAACCTTCTGGTTGCATCAGATGCTTGTAGTATTATAATATACTTTGTTCTTCATCTTGCAGAGGTTCCTGCAGAAGGGCTACGATCAGCTGCGGAGGCAGCAGGAAAAAAAAGCAGTGGTCAGCTCTCTAATGCAGGAGTTACACAACCAAGAAGGCTGCCCACACGACCGCATGGCCATATTAAAAAAAATGGTCCGACCTGAAGAAGCGCCACATGGACCGGGTCAAGCGTATCCGGGATAAATATCATCCAGGTAAGTTATTGGTGACAGTTACAGTTTATTTTGTGCGTGTACTCAAGAGAGGAGCCGGACTGCAGGAGTTGGGAGTAGGCAGGCCTCCCCCAGAGGCAATCTGCCACCTTTCTCCATGCCCCGGGTGGCAATGGCAGGTGTGAGGGGGTCCTCCCACACAGCCCGTCCTACCTGCTCCACTTTGAAGCCCAACGGGGCAGAGGGACTCCCTATAAGGGAGTGAGAGGATTTGCCCGCTCAACCAGCCCTGTTAGTCCTTCGCCTCTCTTTTTAGAGACCGCGTGGTCAGAGTGCGTGCATGTTAACCCAATTTCTAGTGCGTGTGTAAGTGTGGTGGTTTTTGTGGGAGGGGGGTGGGCGTACTAAGCAGGCTTACCTCGCATAGCACACCCACCGGGGGCTGGGCTGAGACCACCAAACTCAATTCACATGTAGCCAAGAGCGTGATCCGAACCCCTAGCTGCAGAGGTGAATGGCTTGTCAGCGCAGTGGCAATCGCGTTGAGCCACTGCAGCTCCTTTGGTGACAGTTATGTAAGGTCATATGTAATTAATGTAAGGTCAGATGTTGTTAACCCAGACGCCATGTTGTGGTAACATATATCACCACCAGCCAAGGTATTCATAGTACTGTTGAAAAAAGACATGGGGGAGGGCTGTGGGCGGAGCCTAGCGGGTAGGCAATGCTGAGCTAGAGCTCCGCTCCGTGACAGAGATTGACCCGCAAATAACGGTGGAACACCGTGGGCATAACCACCCAGAATACTGGGCAAAGCTTCAGGAAGGGTGAGAGAACATTTTTATACGCTATGGTGCTGAAAGGTACGAGAGGAAAGGGGAAATTGCTTCACAGCAGCAGCACGCAGCATCCCCAGTCTCCTCAGCATCTCAAAATCACCTCAGAGAGAAAGGCACCAGCCCCCTCTGAGGGATTCACCTCAGTGAAGCAGAAAAAGGCCAGCGTTAAAAGCTCAAAACAATTGGCTTCTCTCAATACTACTGTCTCAGATAGTGAGGAGGATGACAATGTGACAAACCCCACAGCAATATGTCACAGCACAGCGGTACCCACAAGTCTCCTGAGGCAATTTGAAAAGATGCTGCACAAGGCGCTCCAGACCACTTCAGATCAGATAACAAATAGCCTGACTAAAGAAATTAGGGAGCTTGGGGGCCGCACAGAAGTACTTGAGACTAAAATGGATGATTTAGAAGCTTACACTCAGGACTGTGTATCTGAAATTGAAACCTTAAAAGAGGAAAACTTGATATTGCAAAATAGATTGGAGGAATTCGAAAACAGAGCCAGGAGATCAAATTTGAGGTTCAGGGGACTACCGGAATCTATCATTGACCTAAATGGTACAATGTTGGCACTGTGTCAGGAAATATTACCTGGGATACCAGCTGACAGGCTGGAAATGGACAGAGTTCACCGAGCACTAACGTCCAGGAAGGCTGATGGTCCCCCTAGGGACATCATAGCTAAATTTCATTTCTATCGAACAAAGGAGCTGATTCTGCAGACCACCAGAGAGAAGAGCAAGCTAACTTTTCAGGGGAATGAATATCAAATCTTTGCGGACATTTCGCAAATGACAATCAACAAAAGGAGAGAAATGAGACCCCTCCTATACGAATTGCAGCAACGCCAAATCAAATATCAATGGGGCTTCCCTTTCTCCCTGCGATTCACCTGTCAAGGCACAAAAATTGTGTGTAGAACACCAGCTCAGCTTCAACAGGCCCTGCTGGACTTCAAAATAATTGACAGACCTCCGTCGGCAACTGCAGCCCGCAGAAGATCAGCTTCCACTTCGCCTCGGGACAACTTGCCGCTTCAGAACCACAACAATGGCATCCAGAAATTACATAAGAGAGGCAGATTTGTGGAACAAGCACAGGAGCAAGAAGACACGATGGACTGAGATCTGCAAGCAAGTCAGTCTTACCCACCTTTAGACTTCTAGTCTTTCACCCAAACCTAGGTTGTATGACTCAATGAGTTTACAAGATTAAGTAGAAGTTCATGAGTTTCTAAGTTAGCAAATTTATTAGAGCAGAAGCTCCTTATTATCATTTTTAATTGAGTTAGTGCTTTCCCTTTTCTCTTTATTATCAATCTCCCCAGACTTTCCAGGCTCAGGGGCTATATATCTTGCCTCATATTCACTCAGCAACTCCTAATCCCTTTGCCGCGTGACTGGCACACTACGCCACCTACTGGGTGGCCAAGCCACCCTGGTACCCTAGATGTACCTAAAGCAATTCTCCATCATCCTTTTTCCACAACACTTTGCATACCAACAGTAAATGGGAATGCCGGCACTTAGGTCATTCTTCACAATAGGCCGTCTGTTCGATAGCATCAGTCCATCGCCCCAACCATACTGTTTCGGATGTAGGATTCCTCCAGTACCCTTTATTCAAACACAGACACTTCTTGATGCTCCCCTTTATCACCTTATCACCTTGACTTGCAAATTACCCTCCATAGATAGACTAGTAGCCCCTACTTTTCCACGGAATCTCCTATAACGTTGCACTCACGGTTTCCATTAGGGATGCTTACCGGAAATTTTTAGGACGCGGGTCTCCCTCGATCGGAACCCACATGCGCCACACACGGCTCCCCTCTGACCCCCGCAGTTATTTGCGAGGGTCTGACGTGGGCCCAATTCTCCCTGACCGGGCACCTCCCCCCCGTTCACGGACCAGACTTACAAGTTTGTTCTACGTATTGATGCACATATGTTTATTTTATTTTAATGTGCTGTCTTTTTCTTTGGAAATTTTCATTTTTAGGTCTCCCCCCCCCCCTTATCCTCAGTCTGCATGGATTAGATCGGGAGATCGATGTACAGGACACCAAGGTAAGAACATTGAGATGGTTTGGCTATCATGGCTCCTTTGAATGTATTAACCTTAAATGTACAGGGCCTCAACATACCACAGAAACGGGTTAAGGCGTTTAGACACTTCCAAGCTAAGAAAGCACATATCATATGTTTACAGGAGACGCACTTCACTCCCAGTACGACCCCTAAATTCTTTCATGCCTCCTATCCACAGGTCTTTACCGCATCAGCTAGTTCCAAAAAAAGGGGCACCCTCATAGCCTTTCATAGATCAACGCCATTCACAATTAAGTCTGAAATCATAGACCCTGAAGGTCGTTACAACATCCTGACTGGCCACATCTTGGATAAGGCGGTAACAATTGTATCGTATTATGCCCCAAATTTAAATCCCTTGCCATTCATGTCGCATCTGCTGCAAGTGATAAACTCGCATAAATTCGGATCCCTTATTATTTGTGGGGACACTAATCATGTCCTTCTCCCTTTTTTGGATAAAACACCCTTCTCCCCCGCGAAACAAGTCAAAAGAACCCTATCCACCTTGCTGGCTAAATATAATTTAGTGGACTCCTGGAGGGAAACGAACCCCACTAAACGCAAGTACACGTACTATTCGAGCCCCCATAAGTCGTCCAGCCGCATAGACCACATACTCCTGACGATAGGCATGCTGCCGGAGGTGTTGGATTCCGACATCGTGCCTATTCCATGGTCGGATCATAACGCGGTTCTCACTACATTAGCCTCCATAATCCCCAAAAAACAGGACCCAACATGGTATCTACCAGACAAAATTCTCAAACACCCCATGTACAGGACTATAGTTGAGCAAGAGTTAAGTGAATATATAACATTAAATAAGACCCCTGACGTCTCCCCGTTAACTCTTTGGGAAGCCCACAAGCCAGTGCTAAGAGGGAAAATACAGAAGCACGCTGGGACTTTTAAAAGAGAACGAAAGCAACTTTCCTATAAATTAGAAAAAGAACACGATTTGGCCTTTGAGGCCTTCCAATTCGATCACTCACCTAAAGCAAAAGCCCGACTAGATAAAGCTCGTACGGAATATGACCTATTCCTCTCGGACTCGGCGGACAGGGCGATACTCCGGACCAAGCACTTTTTTTACAAAAACGCAAATAAATCAGGAACTCTTCTTGCGAAGTCGCTCAACTCCATTAACAAAGCATATAAGCCTATCCAACTTAAAACGGCAAACGGTATAATCTCTAGTAACCCAGTCAAAATAGTACAAAAATTCAGCTCTCACCTTAAAAAACTGTACGCAGAAACTAACACATTTAGCAAACAGGACACGGAAGACTTCTTTTCTGATTTACATTTGCCACAACTAAACACGTCTCAAAGTGCTCTAATGGATGAACCGATCACGCAAGAAGACGTCCTACAGGCTGTCGCTGAACTAAAATTAAATAAAAGACCAGGTCCGGACGGGTTCACTGCCCGTTATTATAGATCATACAAAGACCTACTTTCTCCCATGATGGTGGAAGCCTTTAATGATCTACTAAATCGGAGGTCCTTTAGACAAGAGTCTCTCACGGCCACTATCTGCATGATTCCCAAACCGCACTCCGATTCCACCTGCTGCGACAATTACCGCCCTATATCCATGTTAAACACAGACGTAAAATTACTAGGTAAGATCTTAGCCAATAGATTGAACAAAATCATAGGAACCCTGATACACCGTGACCAAGTGGGCTTCATGCCCAATAGGCAGGCAGGGGACAATATCAGAAGGGCATGCTTACTGGCAAATATAGCTAAAAAGAGGAAAATTCCAGCCTGCTTTCTTTCCCTAGACGTCAGACAGGCCTTCGACTCAGTCTCATGGTCATATATGGAATTTCCGCTGAAGAAATGGGGCTTTGGCCCCTACTTTACAAATTGGGTCCTGCAATTATACCAGAACCCTAGAGCGTACGTGAAATATGCGGGCTACAAATCTGAAACCTTTAATATACAGAGGGGAACCAGACAAGGCTGCCCACTTTCCCCATTATTATTCGCCCTCCTGATAGAACCCCTAGCCCAAAAGATTAGAGTGGATCCTAAAGTACTCGGTATCGAGTTGGGTGGCGTTACTCACAAACTTTGCCTCTATGCTGACGATATACTGTTGTTCCTCTCCTCTCCACAAGTAACGGGTCCAAACTTACTCCCAATCTTACACCAATTTGCGTCCATATCAGGCTTGGCAATAAACCCCAGGAAATGCTCAGCATTGAACATTTCTCTTTCTAGTACGGAACTGTTGGCAGCAAAAGTGGGCCTCCCTTTTGAGTGGCCAACTAGAAGCATTTCATACCTGGGAATACATTTGACTGCAGACATTTCAGATCTCTATGCGCATAACTATCCAGTCCTCCTGAAACATTTGACGACTTTATTAAAATCCTGGGCCCTACTCCCTCTTTCCTGGTTTGGAAGAATCGCGGCTGTGAAAATGACCTTACTACCCAAGCTCCTATACCTTTATAGAGTGCTCCCTATATCCATACCGGCTCACTACTTCAGGATAATACAAAGGAGAGTTTCATCCTTCGTATGGGGTACCTCCAGGCCAAGGATCAAACCACAAATATTACATCGCCCAAAGTCAGCAGGAGGGCTAGGTTATCCTAGCTTCGTAAATTATTACCGAGCAGCACAAATGGCCACAATAGTCAAATACCATGCTAAGCAAGAGGCACCATTATGGGTGTCTATCGAGGCGATGGAATGTGACCCAATTTCAATTTCGAACCTATTGTGGATCACCCCTAAACAAAGAAAGCACATAACTAATCCCATCATGAAACATTCACTTTCCCTGTGGGACAAAATTAAAAATAAACACCGCTTGATGTCTCCTTCAGCCCCCCTGCTGTCTTTTATTAAAAACCCTGCTTTTTACCCAGCCTGGGTCTATCCTAACTCCTTTAAGGAATGGACGGATCGAGGCTGCATACGAAAATATCAATTCTTCGACTCAACAGTAGTGACCCCTTTCCCAACCTTAAACAAAACTCATGGCATACCCCCGAAGGAAATTTTTCGATACCTCCAGATAAAAAACTTCTTTCAACCCTCAGCCGACACGACAATAGTGTCAAACCAATTATCCGCCTTTGAAACTATTTGTAATGGTAATCCTCATGCCAGAAAAGTAATTTCTATCTTATACTCCCAGCTACTCACGCACCCGAGGTCAGGGAAGTTGTCTTACATGAGTAAATGGGAAGATGATTTAGGAATTGAACTGGCACAAACGGAATGGGATCAAATATGGAACAATACCAAAACGGTATCCACTAATATAATAGCAGCAGAAACAAACTACAAAGTACTCTCCAGATGGTACTTAGTCCCGACCAGGGTGGCAAAATTCTCGCAGACATATTCTGATTTATGCTTTAGAGAATGCTCAGACAAAGGAACTTACTTCCATACCTGGTGGTCGTGTCCAAAAGTGCACGAGTTTTGGTTGGAAATTTTTAAATTAATCAAAGTCCTCACGAATAAAACAATCCCCATGGACCCCAAAATTGCCCTGCTCAATTTTAAGCCAGACGGTATTTCACATGCTCGATTCACTTTGACAAGGCAGCTTTTAACAGCAGCAAAACAAACCATTGCGAAAGCTTGGAAGTCCCCAAATGTGAATCTAAATGAAACTATCAACAGAATGAACACAGCTATGATATACGCCAAGATAACTGCGATAGAGATGGACACGATCGCCAGGTTTGAGGATACATGGAAGCCCTGGTTGGAATATGTCACGAAAAAAACGTTTAATGGTGATGTTTTGATGCCATGGTAGCCCAGCCATTACACAGGTATCCTGTCAGAAACTTCTGCTCTACTGAAATGTCCCCGATCTAGTCCTGCAGACTCCCTGACCCCACCCTTCCCTCTCCTTCCTCCCCCTTTCAGTTCTCCTTCTCCCTTTTATTTTATTTACTTATTTGTTTTCTGTTACTTACATTACTTTCGAATGTGTTTCACCTTATTGTGTAGTCTTTCTCATAGCACTAAGTACCTAAATAATAAGCCATACCTCTTTGATCGACCTGAGGCTTTGGTCAAGATGGAAGTTCCATGAGACGCATAGAACCGAACCACAAAGACTAGCAACAATTGCTAACAATAACCAGAACGTTTTTGGACTATAAACTGTACTGTTTGTTCCCTCTTGATCCCTGTTTAGTTAATAGTTAAGCCATTGATGCTAGAGAAATGTAATGAGCTAAGTAAAGACACCACTCTTTATTAGTTAATTCACTTGTAAAAGCAGGACTTTCTTTTCGCCTAAGGTCGATTTTGTTTGATAACATGCTTGTACAAATGTCAACTACACAATAAAGATCTTTTGACAAGGAAAAAAGACATGGGACAGCAGACAGGAACACAGAAGTTATGTGGGAACATACTTTTCCCATTGCTTTGCATGGGACTTTAAACAAAAACCCCGACCCTCACCAATTGGGGTAGTTAAGGGATAAATTAACGATCCTATACTTTAAGTGGACGTATAAGTAACATGTGACCAAGTGTTATCGAAATATCTACAGCTGTTATGAAGTAACATGTATTTCCCATAGAGTTGAATGGGACTTTAAAGAAAAACCCCGACCATGGCAAATGGGGGTGGGTAAGGGTTAAACCACCTATCCTATGTTTGTGGCTGACATATAAGTAACCTGTGTGCCAAGTTTCATGTAAATATCTTTAGCCGTTTGGACGTGATGCTGGAACATACATATATACATGCACACACACGTTGAGTTTTATATATATAGATTCCCACTAAATTCCTGTGTTAGGCGTGGGGTTGTTATAGTAATCCCGTGTGCTCCATCAGGCCCTTTTTTTAACATGAGATTGTCTGAACAAAACAAAGGAGACAAAAACAGCTCATTTTACCATGGTGGCAGCCCAGCTCACGCTCAGTCCCCTGTAGTGCCCACAAGATAATATAACATTGTCCCATTGGTTAACTGTCTATATAAATTAATTTGTATTCATATACAATACAGCAGAGTACACAGAATTTGCATACGTCATTAGAAAACATTTTTACATATATGAACATTGTGTTATTATAGGAGCTCCTCTACCAGCTGTGCGCCCCAAGCGCACAAGGCGACAGGCCGCAGAGGAGGAGGATGAAGAGGAGGATGCGGCAGAGGAGGAGAGGGATGAGGAGGAGCAGCCAGGGCCCTCCCACTCGCCAACCCCAGCTCCTGTTGATGTTGAGGCGCAAGATGAGGAGCTTACCCCCTCCCCCCAAATTTCTGGTGAAATCACGGCTGCAGGGGAGGTCGAGGAGGTGGAAGAGACCGTTGCTATGAGCCTCGGTCAGGAGGGTAATTATGTGCACAAAGCTTAATAACATTTTAACAATAAAATGTAGATATAAAAATGGACAGCATTTAAAGCGCACCCGTCAGATTTCAGAACCATAATATGGTATTTATGATAGAAGTATACAGGTAGTGCAGAATTATTAGGCAAGTTGTATTTTTGAGGATTCATTTTATTATTGAACAACAACCATGTTCTCAATGAACCCAAAAAACTCATTAATATCAAAGCTGAATATTTTTTTAAGTAGTTTTTTTTTTTTTTAGTTTTAGCTATTTTAGGGTGATATCTGTGTGTGCAGGTGACTACTATTACTGTGCATAATTATTAGGCAACTTAACAAAAAAAATATATATACCCATTTCAATTAATTATTTTTACCAGTGAAACCAATATAACATCTGAACATTCTCAAATATACATTTCTGACATTCAAAAACAAAACAAAAACAAATAAGTGACCAATATAGCCACCTTTATTTGCATGGACACTCAAAAGCCTGCCATCCATGGATTCTGTCAGTGTTTTGATCTGTTCACCATCAACATTTCGTGCAGCAGCAACCGCAGCCTCCCAGACACTGTTCAGAGAGGTGTACTGTTTTCCCTCCTTGTAAATCTCACATTTGATGATGGACCACAGGTTCTCAATGGGGTTCAGATCAGGTGAACAAGGAGGCCATGTCATTAGTTTTTCTTCTTTTATACCCTTTCTTGCCAGCCACGCTGTGGAGTACTTGGACGCGTGTGATTGAGCATTGTCCTGCATGAAAATCATGTTTTTCTTGAAGGATGCAGACTTCTTCTTGTACCACTGCTTGAAGAAGGTGTCTTCCAGAAACTGGCAGTAGGACTGGGAGTTGAGCTTGACTCCATCCTCAACCCGAAAAGGCCCCACAAGCTCATCTTTGATGATACCAGCCCAAACCAGTACTCCACCTCCACCTTGCTGGCGTCTGAGTCGGACTGGAGCTCTCTGCCCTTTACCAATCCAGCCACGGGCCCATCCATCTGGCCGATCAAGACTCACTCTCATTTCAGCAGTCCATAAAACCTTAGAAAAATCATTCTTGAGATATTTCTAGGCCCAGTCTTGACGTTTCAGCTTGTGTGTCTTGTTCAGTGGTCGTAGTTTTTCAGCCTTTCTTACCTTGGCCATGTCTCTGAGTATTGCACACCTTGTGCTTTTGGGCACTCCAGTGATGTTGCAGCTCTGAAATATAGCCAAACTGGTGGCAAATGGCATCTTGGCAGCTGCACGCTTGACTTTTCTCAGTTCATGGGCAGTTATTTTGCGCCTTGGTTTTTCCACACGCTTCTTGCGACCCTGTTGACTATTTTGAATGAAACGCTTGATTGTTCGATGATCACGCTTCAGAAGCTTTGCAATTTTAAGAGTGCTGCATCCCTCTGCAAGATATCTCACTATTTTTGACTTTTCAGAGCCTGTCAAGTCCTTCTCTTGACCCATTTTGCAAAAGGAAAGGAAGTTGACTAATAATTATGCACACCTGATATAGAGTGTTGATGTCATTAGACCACACACCTTCTCATTACAGAGATGTACATTACCTAATATGCCTAATTGGTAGTAGGCTTTCGAGCCTATACAGCTTGTAAGACAACATGCATAAAGAGGATGATGTGGTCAAAATACTCATTTGCCTAATAATTATGCACTCCCTGTATGTGCTAGACACATAACAAGTGTATAGACATGATAATGATTGTTTAATAAGCAACATAAATATTTTATTTATTTGGTAACGGTCTTTGAAATCCAAATGTTTTTTTCTTATATCCTAACAGTTGCAAAAAATATGCTGCAGAAGCAGGCTGTGATCCAGAAAACGAATGCCAAGATCCTCTCCAATCAAAAAAGAATTTGTTATCTGGACCAGCAGAATCAGCAGCTGGAGCAGCAACAATTAAAAAATTATTCAGAGATGGCAGAGCTTCAGCAGCGCATGCTTAATTACGTTTGATTTTTTTTTTTTTTTATAAAAAATGTTATTTTTTTGAAATGTTTCCTTTCTTTTTGAGATAGATTTGTAGGTTTTTCAACACATCTAACTTCACATCTAACACATCAACATCAACATCAACACATCTAACTTCATAATAAGCAAAAAAATGTTTATACTATTATTTTATGTAACACAAACCTAGGACAAACTAAAGTACACGGACACAGACACGACGAACACAAACTAAACTGTTGAAAAATGAACATAACAAAAGCAACAATATATAGATATAGAGAGAGAGAGCAAGAAAGAGAGAGAGAGTGCAGATTTGCTCTTGCAGACAGGCTAATGGTTGCAGTATAAAGGCCGCAAACCAGGGTTTAACATAAAGTTCATTGTTTTAGTTACACTTGCTGTTACGATCCGGTCTGGTAGCTTGTAGCGGAGGCTGTTGGTGGATCCGCTGTGCCAGATAGGTCATGAAGCATTACTCAACATGGAGGCTGCAGCAGTAGTATTAAAATATAATGTAATTATCACACAGGCAGCATTTACAAGCAGTAGTGGTAATAGTACTAGATAGCATCTAAACACTTGGGCAAGACTTTACAGCATCAGTAGTGGCCATAGTAGTCTATAGTGTCAAATAACTTGTGACATAGGTGTCGTGAGCAGCAGCAGTAGTAGTAACAGTAGACAATATATTGTCAAATCACTCGGGAAAGAGGTGCCATGAACAGCAGCAGCAGCAGTGGTAATAGTAGTATAGAGTGGCAAATAACTTGTGACATAGGTGTCTTGACTGAGCAGCAGTAGTAGTAGTAGTAGTAGACATTGACAATACAGTGCCAAATCACTTGGGCAAGAGGTGCCATGATGAACAGCAGCAGCAGCAGCAGTGGTAATAGTAGTATAGAGTGGCAAATAACTAGTGACATAGGTGTCTTGACTGAGCAGCAGTAGTAGTAGTAGTAGATACAGAGTCAAATCACTTGGGCAGGAGGTGCCATGATGAGCAGCAGTGGTAATAGTAGTATAGAGTGGCAAATAACTAGTGACATAGGTGTCTTGACCGAGCAGCAGTAGTAGTAGTAGTTAATTGCAGGGGGCTCATAGCGTCTGGGGCTCATTCTTCAAGTGGGGCGTTTCTATAAGTGGAAGCACTTCGGCTCTGCACTTGTCTGAAGAATTCTTCTCTGTCTTTTCACAGGTATGTTCAGCTGTCTGAGATCCACCCTGAATTGAAAACTGATGTGTTTTCTCTAGTTTAAATGACTATGGTATGTTCAGCTGTCTGAGATCCACCCTGAATTGAAAACTGATGTGTTTTCTCTAGTTTAAATGACTATGGTATGTTCAGCTGTCTGAGATCCACCCTGAATTGAAAACTGATGTGTTTTCTCTAGTTTAAATGACTATGGTATGTTCAGCTGTCTGAGATCCACCCTGAATTGAAAACTGATGTGTTTTCTCTAGTTTAAATGACTATGGTATGTTCAGCTGTCTGAGATCCACCTTGAATTGAAAACTGATGTGTTTTCTCTAGTTTAAATGACTATGGTATGTTCAGCTGTCTGAGATCCACCCTGAATTGAAAACTGATGTGTTTTCTCTAGTTTAAATGACTATGGTATGTTCAGCTGTCTGAGATCCACCTTGAATTGAAAACTGATGTGTTTTCTCTAGTTTAAATGACTATGGTATGTTCAGCTGTCTGAGATCCACCCTGAATTGAAAACTGATGTGTTTTCTCTAGTTTAAATGACTATGGTATGTTCAGCTGTCTGAGATCCACCTTGAATTGAAAACTGATGTGTTTTCTCTAGTTTAAATGACTATGGTATGTTCAGCTGTCTGAGATCCACCCTGAATTGAAAACTGATGTGTTTTCTCTAGTTTAAATGACTATGGTATGTTCAGCTGTCTGAGATCCACCTTGAATTGAAAACTGATGTGTTTTCTCTAGTTTAAATGACTATGGTATGTTCAGCTGTCTGAGATCCACCCTGAATTGAAAACTGATGTGTTTTCTCTAGTTTAAATGACTATGGTATGTTCAGCTGTCTGAGATCCACCTTGAATTGAAAACTGATGTGTTTTCTCTAGTTTAAATGACTATGGTATGTTCAGCTGTCTGAGATCCACCTTGAATTGAAAACTGATGTGTTTTCTCTAGTTTAAATGACTATGGTATGTTCAGCTGTCTGAGATCCACCTTGAATTGAAAACTGATGTGTTTTCTCTAGTTTAAATGACTATGGTATGTTCAGCTGTCTGAGATCCACCCTGAATTGAAAACTGATGTGTTTTCTCTAGTTTAAATGACTATGGTATGTTCAGCTGTCTGAGATCCACCTTGAATTGAAAACTGATGTGTTTTCTCTAGTTTAAATGACTATGGTATGTTCAGCTGTCTGAGATCCACCTTGAATTGAAAACTGATGTGTTTTCTCTGGTTTAAATGACTATGGTATGTTCAGCTGTCTGAGATCCACCTTGAATTGAAAACTGATGTGTTTTCTCTAGTTTAAATGACTATGGTATGTTCAGCTGTCTGAGATCCACCTTGAATTGAAAACTGATGTGTTTTCTCTAGTTTAAATGACTATGGTATGTTCAGCTGTCTGAGATCCACCTTGAATTGAAAACTGATGTGTTTTCTCTAGTTTAAATGACTATGGTATGTTCAGCTGTCTGAGATCCACCTTGAATTGGAAACATTGCTGTCTGTTTTGTTTATGTCTATTTGATAATACTGGCATGTTGTATTTGCTTAACCCTCTGTAGATCAGTCCACCTTACAATGTTTTATTATCTCCTCTGACTTACCCAAAATCACGGCCCATTAATTTTATTGCCCTCTTGCTGATCTGTTTTTGACCAAAGAATTTTGCCCTGTTGATCAGCATAACTTTAATACCTCCTGATTAGCTAATTGAAATGCATCCACCCCCTATCTCTGTCAGTATAAATGTAAGCATCCTTTAGGGGGAAGCATTAGCAGGGGGCTCATAGCGTCTGGGGCTCATTCTTCAAGTGGGGCGTTTCTATAAGTGGAAGCACTTCGGCTCTGCACTTGTCTGAAGAATTCTTCTCTGTCTTTTCACAGGTATGTTCAGCTGTCTGAGATCCACCCTGAATTGAAAACTGATGTGTTTTCTCTAGTTTAAATGACTATGGTATGTTCAGCTGTCTGAGATCCACCCTGAATTGAAAACTGATGTGTTTTCTCTAGTTTAAATGACTATGGTATGTTCAGCTGTCTGAGATCCACCCTGAATTGAAAACTGATGTGTTTTCTCTAGTTTAAATGACTATGGTATGTTCAGCTGTCTGAGATCCACCCTGAATTGAAAACTGATGTGTTTTCTCTAGTTTAAATGACTATGGTATGTTCAGCTGTCTGAGATCCACCTTGAATTGAAAACTGATGTGTTTTCTCTAGTTTAAATGACTATGGTATGTTCAGCTGTCTGAGATCCACCTTGAATTGAAAACTGATGTGTTTTCTCTAGTTTAAATGACTATGGTATGTTCAGCTGTCTGAGATCCACCTTGAATTGAAAACTGATGTGTTTTCTCTAGTTTAAATGACTATGGTATGTTCAGCTGTCTGAGATCCACCTTGAATTGGAAACATTGCTGTCTGTTTTGTTTATGTCTATTTGATAATACTGGCATGTTGTATTTGCTTAACCCTCTGTAGATCAGTCCACCTTACAATGTTTTATTATCTCCTCTGACTTACCCAAAATCACGGCCCATTAATTTTATTGCCCTCTTGCTGATCTGTTTTTGACCAAAGAATTTTGCCCTGTTGATCAGCATAACTTTAATACCTCCTGATTAGCTAATTGAAATGCATCCACCCCCTATCTCTGTCAGTATAAATGTAAGCATCCTTTAGGGGGAAGCATTAGCAGGGGGCTCATAGCGTCTGGGGCTCATTCTTCAAGTGGGGCGTTTCTATAAGTGGAAGCACTTCGGCTCTGCACTTGTCTGAAGAATTCTTCTCTGTCTTTTCACAGGTATGTTCAGCTGTCTGAGATCCACCCTGAATTGAAAACTGATGTGTTTTCTCTAGTTTAAATGACTATGGTATGTTCAGCTGTCTGAGATCCACCCTGAATTGAAAACTGATGTGTTTTCTCTAGTTTAAATGACTATGGTATGTTCAGCTGTCTGAGATCCACCCTGAATTGAAAACTGATGTGTTTTCTCTAGTTTAAATGACTATGGTATGTTCAGCTGTCTGAGATCCACCCTGAATTGAAAACTGATGTGTTTTCTCTAGTTTAAATGACTATGGTATGTTCAGCTGTCTGAGATCCACCCTGAATTGAAAACTGATGTGTTTTCTCTAGTTTAAATGACTATGGTATGTTCAGCTGTCTGAGATCCACCTTGAATTGGAAACATTGCTGTCTGTTTTGTTTATGTCTATTTGATAATACTGGCATGTTGTATTTGCTTAACCCTCTGTAGATCAGTCCACCTTACAATGTTTTATTATCTCCTCTGACTTACCCAAAATCACGGCCCATTAATTTTATTGCCCTCTTGCTGATCTGTTTTTGACCAAAGAATTTTGCCCTGTTGATCAGCATAACTTTAATACCTCCTGATTAGCTAATTGAAATGCATCCACCCCCTATCTCTGTCAGTATAAATGTAAGCATCCTTTAGGGGGAAGCATTAGCAGGGGGCTCATAGCGTCTGGGGCTCATTCTTCAAGTGGGGCGTTTCTATAAGTGGAAGCACTTCGGCTCTGCACTTGTCTGAAGAATTCTTCTCTGTCTTTTCACAGGTATGTTCAGCTGTCTGAGATCCACCCTGAATTGAAAACTGATGTGTTTTCTCTAGTTTAAATGACTATGGTATGTTCAGCTGTCTGAGATCCACCTTGAATTGAAAACTGATGTGTTTTCTCTAGTTTAAATGACTATGGTATGTTCAGCTGCCTGAGATCCACCTTGAATTGAAAACTGATGTGTTTTCTCTAGTTTAAATGACTATGGTATGTTCAGCTGTCTGAGATCCACCTTGAATTGAAAACTGATGTGTTTTCTCTAGTTTAAATGACTATGGTATGTTCAGCTGTCTGAGATCCACCTTGAATTGAAAACTGATGTGTTTTCTCTAGTTTAAATGACTATGGTATGTTCAGCTGTCTGAGATCCACCTTGAATTGAAAACTGATGTGTTTTCTCTAGTTTAAATGACTATGGTATGTTCAGCTGTCTGAGATCCACCTTGAATTGAAAACTGATGTGTTTTCTCTAGTTTAAATGACTATGGTATGTTCAGCTGTCTGAGATCCACCTTGAATTGAAAACTGATGTGTTTTCTCTAGTTTAAATGACTATGGTATGTTCAGCTGTCTGAGATCCACCTTGAATTGAAAACTGATGTGTTTTCTCTAGTTTAAATGACTATGGTATGTTCAGCTGTCTGAGATCCACCTTGAATTGAAAACTGATGTGTTTTCTCTAGTTTAAATGACTATGGTATGTTCAGCTGTCTGAGATCCACCTTGAATTGAAAACTGATGTGTTTTCTCTAGTTTAAATGACTATGGTATGTTCAGCTGTCTGAGATCCACCTTGAATTGAAAACTGATGTGTTTTCTCTAGTTTAAATGACTATGGTATGTTCAGCTGTCTGAGATCCACCTTGAATTGAAAACTGATGTGTTTTCTCTAGTTTAAATGACTATGGTATGTTCAGCTGTCTGAGATCCACCTTGAATTGAAAACTGATGTGTTTTCTCTAGTTTAAATGACTATGGTATGTTCAGCTGTCTGAGATCCACCTTGAATTGGAAACATTGCTGTCTGTTTTGTTTATGTCTATTTGATAATACTGGCATGTTGTATTTGCTTAACCCTCTGTAGATCAGTCCACCTTACAATGTTTTATTATCTCCTCTGACTTACCCAAAATCACGGCCCATTAATTTTATTGCCCTCTTGCTGATCTGTTTTTGACCAAAGAATTTTGCCCTGTTGATCAGCATAACTTTAATACCTCCTGATTAGCTAATTGAAATGCATCCACCCCCTATCTCTGTCAGTATAAATGTAAGCATCCTTTAGGGGGAAGCATTAGCAGGGGGCTCATAGCGTCTGGGGCTCATTCTTCAAGTGGGGCGTTTCTATAAGTGGAAGCACTTCGGCTCTGCACTTGTCTGAAGAATTCTTCTCTGTCTTTTCACAGGTATGTTCAGCTGTCTGAGATCCACCCTGAATTGAAAACTGATGTGTTTTCTCTAGTTTAAATGACTATGGTATGTTCAGCTGTCTGAGATCCACCCTGAATTGAAAACTGATGTGTTTTCTCTAGTTTAAATGACTATGGTATGTTCAGCTGTCTGAGATCCACCCTGAATTGAAAACTGATGTGTTTTCTCTAGTTTAAATGACTATGGTATGTTCAGCTGTCTGAGATCCACCCTGAATTGAAAACTGATGTGTTTTCTCTAGTTTAAATGACTATGGTATGTTCAGCTGTCTGAGATCCACCTTGAATTGAAAACTGATGTGTTTTCTCTAGTTTAAATGACTATGGTATGTTCAGCTGTCTGAGATCCACCTTGAATTGAAAACTGATGTGTTTTCTCTAGTTTAAATGACTATGGTATGTTCAGCTGTCTGAGATCCACCTTGAATTGAAAACTGATGTGTTTTCTCTAGTTTAAATGACTATGGTATGTTCAGCTGTCTGAGATCCACCTTGAATTGGAAACATTGCTGTCTGTTTTGTTTATGTCTATTTGATAATACTGGCATGTTGTATTTGCTTAACCCTCTGTAGATCAGTCCACCTTACAATGTTTTATTATCTCCTCTGACTTACCCAAAATCACGGCCCATTAATTTTATTGCCCTCTTGCTGATCTGTTTTTGACCAAAGAATTTTGCCCTGTTGATCAGCATAACTTTAATACCTCCTGATTAGCTAATTGAAATGCATCCACCCCCTATCTCTGTCAGTATAAATGTAAGCATCCTTTAGGGGGAAGCATTAGCAGGGGGCTCATAGCGTCTGGGGCTCATTCTTCAAGTGGGGCGTTTCTATAAGTGGAAGCACTTCGGCTCTGCACTTGTCTGAAGAATTCTTCTCTGTCTTTTCACAGGTATGTTCAGCTGTCTGAGATCCACCCTGAATTGAAAACTGATGTGTTTTCTCTAGTTTAAATGACTATGGTATGTTCAGCTGTCTGAGATCCACCCTGAATTGAAAACTGATGTGTTTTCTCTAGTTTAAATGACTATGGTATGTTCAGCTGTCTGAGATCCACCCTGAATTGAAAACTGATGTGTTTTCTCTAGTTTAAATGACTATGGTATGTTCAGCTGTCTGAGATCCACCCTGAATTGAAAACTGATGTGTTTTCTCTAGTTTAAATGACTATGGTATGTTCAGCTGTCTGAGATCCACCTTGAATTGGAAACATTGCTGTCTGTTTTGTTTATGTCTATTTGATAATACTGGCATGTTGTATTTGCTTAACCCTCTGTAGATCAGTCCACCTTACAATGTTTTATTATCTCCTCTGACTTACCCAAAATCACGGCCCATTAATTTTATTGCCCTCTTGCTGATCTGTTTTTGACCAAAGAATTTTGCCCTGTTGATCAGCATAACTTTAATACCTCCTGATTAGCTAATTGAAATGCATCCACCCCCTATCTCTGTCAGTATAAATGTAAGCATCCTTTAGGGGGAAGCATTAGCAGGGGGCTCATAGCGTCTGGGGCTCATTCTTCAAGTGGGGCGTTTCTATAAGTGGAAGCACTTCGGCTCTGCACTTGTCTGAAGAATTCTTCTCTGTCTTTTCACAGGTATGTTCAGCTGTCTGAGATCCACCCTGAATTGAAAACTGATGTGTTTTCTCTAGTTTAAATGACTATGGTATGTTCAGCTGTCTGAGATCCACCCTGAATTGAAAACTGATGTGTTTTCTCTAGTTTAAATGACTATGGTATGTTCAGCTGTCTGAGATCCACCCTGAATTGAAAACTGATGTGTTTTCTCTAGTTTAAATGACTATGGTATGTTCAGCTGTCTGAGATCCACCTTGAATTGAAAACTGATGTGTTTTCTCTAGTTTAAATGACTATGGTATGTTCAGCTGTCTGAGATCCACCTTGAATTGAAAACTGATGTGTTTTCTCTAGTTTAAATGACTATGGTATGTTCAGCTGTCTGAGATCCACCTTGAATTGAAAACTGATGTGTTTTCTCTAGTTTAAATGACTATGGTATGTTCAGCTGTCTGAGATCCACCCTGAATTGAAAACTGATGTGTTTTCTCTAGTTTAAATGACTATGGTATGTTCAGCTGTCTGAGATCCACCTTGAATTGAAAACTGATGTGTTTTCTCTAGTTTAAATGACTATGGTATGTTCAGCTGTCTGAGATCCACCTTGAATTGAAAACTGATGTGTTTTCTCTAGTTTAAATGACTATGGTATGTTCAGCTGTCTGAGATCCACCTTGAATTGAAAACTGATGTGTTTTCTCTAGTTTAAATGACTATGGTATGTTCAGCTGTCTGAGATCCACCTTGAATTGAAAACTGATGTGTTTTCTCTAGTTTAAATGACTATGGTATGTTCAGCTGTCTGAGATCCACCTTGAATTGAAAACTGATGTGTTTTCTCTAGTTTAAATGACTATGGTATGTTCAGCTGTCTGAGATCCACCTTGAATTGAAAACTGATGTGTTTTCTCTAGTTTAAATGACTATGGTATGTTCAGCTGTCTGAGATCCACCTTGAATTGAAAACTGATGTGTTTTCTCTAGTTTAAATGACTATGGTATGTTCAGCTGTCTGAGATCCACCTTGAATTGAAAACTGATGTGTTTTCTCTAGTTTAAATGACTATGGTATGTTCAGCTGTCTGAGATCCACCTTGAATTGAAAACTGATGTGTTTTCTCTAGTTTAAATGACTATGGTATGTTCAGCTGTCTGAGATCCACCTTGAATTGAAAACTGATGTGTTTTCTCTAGTTTAAATGACTATGGTATGTTCAGCTGTCTGAGATCCACCTTGAATTGGAAACATTGCTGTCTGTTTTGTTTATGTCTATTTGATAATACTGGCATGTTGTATTTGCTTAACCCTCTGTAGATCAGTCCACCTTACAATGTTTTATTATCTCCTCTGACTTACCCAAAATCACGGCCCATTAATTTTATTGCCCTCTTGCTGATCTGTTTTTGACCAAAGAATTTTGCCCTGTTGATCAGCATAACTTTAATACCTCCTGATTAGCTAATTGAAATGCATCCACCCCCTATCTCTGTCAGTATAAATGTAAGCATCCTTTAGGGGGAAGCATTAGCAGGGGGCTCATAGCGTCTGGGGCTCATTCTTCAAGTGGGGCGTTTCTATAAGTGGAAGCACTTCGGCTCTGCACTTGTCTGAAGAATTCTTCTCTGTCTTTTCACAGGTATGTTCAGCTGTCTGAGATCCACCCTGAATTGAAAACTGATGTGTTTTCTCTAGTTTAAATGACTATGGTATGTTCAGCTGTCTGAGATCCACCCTGAATTGAAAACTGATGTGTTTTCTCTAGTTTAAATGACTATGGTATGTTCAGCTGTCTGAGATCCACCCTGAATTGAAAACTGATGTGTTTTCTCTAGTTTAAATGACTATGGTATGTTCAGCTGTCTGAGATCCACCTTGAATTGAAAACTGATGTGTTTTCTCTAGTTTAAATGACTATGGTATGTTCAGCTGTCTGAGATCCACCTTGAATTGAAAACTGATGTGTTTTCTCTAGTTTAAATGACTATGGTATGTTCAGCTGTCTGAGATCCACCTTGAATTGAAAACTGATGTGTTTTCTCTAGTTTAAATGACTATGGTATGTTCAGCTGTCTGAGATCCACCTTGAATTGAAAACTGATGTGTTTTCTCTAGTTTAAATGACTATGGTATGTTCAGCTGTCTGAGATCCACCTTGAATTGAAAACTGATGTGTTTTCTCTAGTTTAAATGACTATGGTATGTTCAGCTGTCTGAGATCCACCTTGAATTGAAAACTGATGTGTTTTCTCTAGTTTAAATGACTATGGTATGTTCAGCTGTCTGAGATCCACCTTGAATTGAAAACTGATGTGTTTTCTCTAGTTTAAATGACTATGGTATGTTCAGCTGTCTGAGATCCACCTTGAATTGAAAACTGATGTGTTTTCTCTAGTTTAAATGACTATGGTATGTTCAGCTGTCTGAGATCCACCTTGAATTGAAAACTGATGTGTTTTCTCTAGTTTAAATGACTATGGTATGTTCAGCTGTCTGAGATCCACCTTGAATTGAAAACTGATGTGTTTTCTCTAGTTTAAATGACTATGGTATGTTCAGCTGTCTGAGATCCACCTTGAATTGAAAACTGATGTGTTTTCTCTAGTTTAAATGACTATGGTATGTTCAGCTGTCTGAGATCCACCTTGAATTGAAAACTGATGTGTTTTCTCTAGTTTAAATGACTATGGTATGTTCAGCTGTCTGAGATCCACCTTGAATTGAAAACTGATGTGTTTTCTCTAGTTTAAATGACTATGGTATGTTCAGCTGTCTGAGATCCACCTTGAATTGAAAACTGATGTGTTTTCTCTAGTTTAAATGACTATGGTATGTTCAGCTGTCTGAGATCCACCTTGAATTGAAAACTGATGTGTTTTCTCTAGTTTAAATGACTATGGTATGTTCAGCTGTCTGAGATCCACCTTGAATTGGAAACATTGCTGTCTGTTTTGTTTATGTCTATTTGATAATACTGGCATGTTGTATTTGCTTAACCCTCTGTAGATCAGTCCACCTTACAATGTTTTATTATCTCCTCTGACTTACCCAAAATCACGGCCCATTAATTTTATTGCCCTCTTGCTGATCTGTTTTTGACCAAAGAATTTTGCCCTGTTGATCAGCATAACTTTAATACCTCCTGATTAGCTAATTGAAATGCATCCACCCCCTATCTCTGTCAGTATAAATGTAAGCATCCTTTAGGGGGAAGCATTAGCAGGGGGCTCATAGCGTCTGGGGCTCATTCTTCAAGTGGGGCGTTTCTATAAGTGGAAGCACTTCGGCTCTGCACTTGTCTGAAGAATTCTTCTCTGTCTTTTCACAGGTATGTTCAGCTGTCTGAGATCCACCCTGAATTGAAAACTGATGTGTTTTCTCTAGTTTAAATGACTATGGTATGTTCAGCTGTCTGAGATCCACCCTGAATTGAAAACTGATGTGTTTTCTCTAGTTTAAATGACTATGGTATGTTCAGCTGTCTGAGATCCACCCTGAATTGAAAACTGATGTGTTTTCTCTAGTTTAAATGACTATGGTATGTTCAGCTGTCTGAGATCCACCCTGAATTGAAAACTGATGTGTTTTCTCTAGTTTAAATGACTATGGTATGTTCAGCTGTCTGAGATCCACCTTGAATTGAAAACTGATGTGTTTTCTCTAGTTTAAATGACTATGGTATGTTCAGCTGTCTGAGATCCACCTTGAATTGAAAACTGATGTGTTTTCTCTAGTTTAAATGACTATGGTATGTTCAGCTGTCTGAGATCCACCTTGAATTGAAAACTGATGTGTTTTCTCTAGTTTAAATGACTATGGTATGTTCAGCTGTCTGAGATCCACCTTGAATTGGAAACATTGCTGTCTGTTTTGTTTATGTCTATTTGATAATACTGGCATGTTGTATTTGCTTAACCCTCTGTAGATCAGTCCACCTTACAATGTTTTATTATCTCCTCTGACTTACCCAAAATCACGGCCCATTAATTTTATTGCCCTCTTGCTGATCTGTTTTTGACCAAAGAATTTTGCCCTGTTGATCAGCATAACTTTAATACCTCCTGATTAGCTAATTGAAATGCATCCACCCCCTATCTCTGTCAGTATAAATGTAAGCATCCTTTAGGGGGAAGCATTAGCAGGGGGCTCATAGCGTCTGGGGCTCATTCTTCAAGTGGGGCGTTTCTATAAGTGGAAGCACTTCGGCTCTGCACTTGTCTGAAGAATTCTTCTCTGTCTTTTCACAGGTATGTTCAGCTGTCTGAGATCCACCCTGAATTGAAAACTGATGTGTTTTCTCTAGTTTAAATGACTATGGTATGTTCAGCTGTCTGAGATCCACCCTGAATTGAAAACTGATGTGTTTTCTCTAGTTTAAATGACTATGGTATGTTCAGCTGTCTGAGATCCACCCTGAATTGAAAACTGATGTGTTTTCTCTAGTTTAAATGACTATGGTATGTTCAGCTGTCTGAGATCCACCCTGAATTGAAAACTGATGTGTTTTCTCTAGTTTAAATGACTATGGTATGTTCAGCTGTCTGAGATCCACCCTGAATTGAAAACTGATGTGTTTTCTCTAGTTTAAATGACTATGGTATGTTCAGCTGTCTGAGATCCACCTTGAATTGGAAACATTGCTGTCTGTTTTGTTTATGTCTATTTGATAATACTGGCATGTTGTATTTGCTTAACCCTCTGTAGATCAGTCCACCTTACAATGTTTTATTATCTCCTCTGACTTACCCAAAATCACGGCCCATTAATTTTATTGCCCTCTTGCTGATCTGTTTTTGACCAAAGAATTTTGCCCTGTTGATCAGCATAACTTTAATACCTCCTGATTAGCTAATTGAAATGCATCCACCCCCTATCTCTGTCAGTATAAATGTAAGCATCCTTTAGGGGGAAGCATTAGCAGGGGGCTCATAGCGTCTGGGGCTCATTCTTCAAGTGGGGCGTTTCTATAAGTGGAAGCACTTCGGCTCTGCACTTGTCTGAAGAATTCTTCTCTGTCTTTTCACAGGTATGTTCAGCTGTCTGAGATCCACCCTGAATTGAAAACTGATGTGTTTTCTCTAGTTTAAATGACTGTGGTATGTTCAGCTGTCTGAGATCCACCTTGAATTGAAAACTGATGTGTTTTCTCTAGTTTAAATGACTATGGTATGTTCAGCTGTCTGAGATCCACCTTGAATTGGAAACATTGCTGTCTGTTTTGTTTATGTCTATTTGATAATACTGGCATGTTGTATTTGCTTAACCCTCTGTAGATCAGTCCACCTTACAATGTTTTATTATCTCCTCTGACTTACCCAAAATCACGGCCCATTAATTTTATTGCCCTCTTGCTGATCTGTTTTTGACCAAAGAATTTTGCCCTGTTGATCAGCATAACTTTAATACCTCCTGATTAGCTAATTGAAATGCATCCACCCCCTATCTCTGTCAGTATAAATGTAAGCATCCTTTAGGGGGAAGCATTAGCAGGGGGCTCATAGCGTCTGGGGCTCATTCTTCAAGTGGGGCGTTTCTATAAGTGGAAGCACTTCGGCTCTGCACTTGTCTGAAGAATTCTTCTCTGTCTTTTCACAGGTATGTTCAGCTGTCTGAGATCCACCCTGAATTGAAAACTGATGTGTTTTCTCTAGTTTAAATGACTATGGTATGTTCAGCTGTCTGAGATCCACCCTGAATTGAAAACTGATGTGTTTTCTCTAGTTTAAATGACTATGGTATGTTCAGCTGTCTGAGATCCACCCTGAATTGAAAACTGATGTGTTTTCTCTAGTTTAAATGACTATGGTATGTTCAGCTGTCTGAGATCCACCCTGAATTGAAAACTGATGTGTTTTCTCTAGTTTAAATGACTATGGTATGTTCAGCTGTCTGAGATCCACCTTGAATTGAAAACTGATGTGTTTTCTCTAGTTTAAATGACTATGGTATGTTCAGCTGTCTGAGATCCACCCTGAATTGAAAACTGATGTGTTTTCTCTAGTTTAAATGACTATGGTATGTTCAGCTGTCTGAGATCCACCCTGAATTGAAAACTGATGTGTTTTCTCTAGTTTAAATGACTATGGTATGTTCAGCTGTCTGAGATCCACCTTGAATTGAAAACTGATGTGTTTTCTCTAGTTTAAATGACTATGGTATGTTCAGCTGTCTGAGATCCACCTTGAATTGAAAACTGATGTGTTTTCTCTAGTTTAAATGACTATGGTATGTTCAGCTGTCTGAGATCCACCTTGAATTGGAAACATTGCTGTCTGTTTTGTTTATGTCTATTTGATAATACTGGCATGTTGTATTTGCTTAACCCTCTGTAGATCAGTCCACCTTACAATGTTTTATTATCTCCTCTGACTTACCCAAAATCACGGCCCATTAATTTTATTGCCCTCTTGCTGATCTGTTTTTGACCAAAGAATTTTGCCCTGTTGATCAGCATAACTTTAATACCTCCTGATTAGCTAATTGAAATGCATCCACCCCCTATCTCTGTCAGTATAAATGTAAGCATCCTTTAGGGGGAAGCATTAGCAGGGGGCTCATAGCGTCTGGGGCTCATTCTTCAAGTGGGGCGTTTCTATAAGTGGAAGCACTTCGGCTCTGCACTTGTCTGAAGAATTCTTCTCTGTCTTTTCACAGGTATGTTCAGCTGTCTGAGATCCACCCTGAATTGAAAACTGATGTGTTTTCTCTAGTTTAAATGACTATGGTATGTTCAGCTGTCTGAGATCCACCCTGAATTGAAAACTGATGTGTTTTCTCTAGTTTAAATGACTATGGTATGTTCAGCTGTCTGAGATCCACCCTGAATTGAAAACTGATGTGTTTTCTCTAGTTTAAATGACTATGGTATGTTCAGCTGTCTGAGATCCACCCTGAATTGAAAACTGATGTGTTTTCTCTAGTTTAAATGACTATGGTATGTTCAGCTGTCTGAGATCCACCCTGAATTGAAAACTGATGTGTTTTCTCTAGTTTAAATGACTATGGTATGTTCAGCTGTCTGAGATCCACCTTGAATTGGAAACATTGCTGTCTGTTTTGTTTATGTCTATTTGATAATACTGGCATGTTGTATTTGCTTAACCCTCTGTAGATCAGTCCACCTTACAATGTTTTATTATCTCCTCTGACTTACCCAAAATCACGGCCCATTAATTTTATTGCCCTCTTGCTGATCTGTTTTTGACCAAAGAATTTTGCCCTGTTGATCAGCATAACTTTAATACCTCCTGATTAGCTAATTGAAATGCATCCACCCCCTATCTCTGTCAGTATAAATGTAAGCATCCTTTAGGGGGAAGCATTAGCAGGGGGCTCATAGCGTCTGGGGCTCATTCTTCAAGTGGGGCGTTTCTATAAGTGGAAGCACTTCGGCTCTGCACTTGTCTGAAGAATTCTTCTCTGTCTTTTCACAGGTATGTTCAGCTGTCTGAGATCCACCCTGAATTGAAAACTGATGTGTTTTCTCTAGTTTAAATGACTATGGTATGTTCAGCTGTCTGAGATCCACCCTGAATTGAAAACTGATGTGTTTTCTCTAGTTTAAATGACTATGGTATGTTCAGCTGTCTGAGATCCACCCTGAATTGAAAACTGATGTGTTTTCTCTAGTTTAAATGACTATGGTATGTTCAGCTGTCTGAGATCCACCCTGAATTGAAAACTGATGTGTTTTCTCTAGTTTAAATGACTATGGTATGTTCAGCTGTCTGAGATCCACCTTGAATTGAAAACTGATGTGTTTTCTCTAGTTTAAATGACTATGGTATGTTCAGCTGTCTGAGATCCACCCTGAATTGAAAACTGATGTGTTTTCTCTAGTTTAAATGACTATGGTATGTTCAGCTGTCTGAGATCCACCCTGAATTGAAAACTGATGTGTTTTCTCTAGTTTAAATGACTATGGTATGTTCAGCTGTCTGAGATCCACCTTGAATTGAAAACTGATGTGTTTTCTCTAGTTTAAATGACTATGGTATGTTCAGCTGTCTGAGATCCACCTTGAATTGAAAACTGATGTGTTTTCTCTAGTTTAAATGACTATGGTATGTTCAGCTGTCTGAGATCCACCTTGAATTGGAAACATTGCTGTCTGTTTTGTTTATGTCTATTTGATAATACTGGCATGTTGTATTTGCTTAACCCTCTGTAGATCAGTCCACCTTACAATGTTTTATTATCTCCTCTGACTTACCCAAAATCACGGCCCATTAATTTTATTGCCCTCTTGCTGATCTGTTTTTGACCAAAGAATTTTGCCCTGTTGATCAGCATAACTTTAATACCTCCTGATTAGCTAATTGAAATGCATCCACCCCCTATCTCTGTCAGTATAAATGTAAGCATCCTTTAGGGGGAAGCATTAGCAGGGGGCTCATAGCGTCTGGGGCTCATTCTTCAAGTGGGGCGTTTCTATAAGTGGAAGCACTTCGGCTCTGCACTTGTCTGAAGAATTCTTCTCTGTCTTTTCACAGGTATGTTCAGCTGTCTGAGATCCACCCTGAATTGAAAACTGATGTGTTTTCTCTAGTTTAAATGACTATGGTATGTTCAGCTGTCTGAGATCCACCCTGAATTGAAAACTGATGTGTTTTCTCTAGTTTAAATGACTATGGTATGTTCAGCTGTCTGAGATCCACCCTGAATTGAAAACTGATGTGTTTTCTCTAGTTTAAATGACTATGGTATGTTCAGCTGTCTGAGATCCACCCTGAATTGAAAACTGATGTGTTTTCTCTAGTTTAAATGACTATGGTATGTTCAGCTGTCTGAGATCCACCCTGAATTGAAAACTGATGTGTTTTCTCTAGTTTAAATGACTATGGTATGTTCAGCTGTCTGAGATCCACCTTGAATTGGAAACATTGCTGTCTGTTTTGTTTATGTCTATTTGATAATACTGGCATGTTGTATTTGCTTAACCCTCTGTAGATCAGTCCACCTTACAATGTTTTATTATCTCCTCTGACTTACCCAAAATCACGGCCCATTAATTTTATTGCCCTCTTGCTGATCTGTTTTTGACCAAAGAATTTTGCCCTGTTGATCAGCATAACTTTAATACCTCCTGATTAGCTAATTGAAATGCATCCACCCCCTATCTCTGTCAGTATAAATGTAAGCATCCTTTAGGGGGAAGCATTAGCAGGGGGCTCATAGCGTCTGGGGCTCATTCTTCAAGTGGGGCGTTTCTATAAGTGGAAGCACTTCGGCTCTGCACTTGTCTGAAGAATTCTTCTCTGTCTTTTCACAGGTATGTTCAGCTGTCTGAGATCCACCCTGAATTGAAAACTGATGTGTTTTCTCTAGTTTAAATGACTATGGTATGTTCAGCTGTCTGAGATCCACCCTGAATTGAAAACTGATGTGTTTTCTCTAGTTTAAATGACTATGGTATGTTCAGCTGTCTGAGATCCACCCTGAATTGAAAACTGATGTGTTTTCTCTAGTTTAAATGACTATGGTATGTTCAGCTGTCTGAGATCCACCCTGAATTGAAAACTGATGTGTTTTCTCTAGTTTAAATGACTATGGTATGTTCAGCTGTCTGAGATCCACCTTGAATTGAAAACTGATGTGTTTTCTCTAGTTTAAATGACTATGGTATGTTCAGCTGTCTGAGATCCACCCTGAATTGAAAACTGATGTGTTTTCTCTAGTTGAAATGACTATGGTATGTTCAGCTGTCTGAGATCCACCCTGAATTGAAAACTGATGTGTTTTCTCTAGTTTAAATGACTATGGTATGTTCAGCTGTCTGAGATCCACCTTGAATTGAAAACTGATGTGTTTTCTCTAGTTTAAATGACTATGGTATGTTCAGCTGTCTGAGATCCACCTTGAATTGAAAACTGATGTGTTTTCTCTAGTTTAAATGACTATGGTATGTTCAGCTGTCTGAGATCCACCTTGAATTGGAAACATTGCTGTCTGTTTTGTTTATGTCTATTTGATAATACTGGCATGTTGTATTTGCTTAACCCTCTGTAGATCAGTCCACCTTACAATGTTTTATTATCTCCTCTGACTTACCCAAAATCACGGCCCATTAATTTTATTGCCCTCTTGCTGATCTGTTTTTGACCAAAGAATTTTGCCCTGTTGATCAGCATAACTTTAATACCTCCTGATTAGCTAATTGAAATGCATCCACCCCCTATCTCTGTCAGTATAAATGTAAGCATCCTTTAGGGGGAAGCATTAGCAGGGGGCTCATAGCGTCTGGGGCTCATTCTTCAAGTGGGGCGTTTCTATAAGTGGAAGCACTTCGGCTCTGCACTTGTCTGAAGAATTCTTCTCTGTCTTTTCACAGGTATGTTCAGCTGTCTGAGATCCACCCTGAATTGAAAACTGATGTGTTTTCTCTAGTTTAAATGACTATGGTATGTTCAGCTGTCTGAGATCCACCCTGAATTGAAAACTGATGTGTTTTCTCTAGTTTAAATGACTATGGTATGTTCAGCTGTCTGAGATCCACCCTGAATTGAAAACTGATGTGTTTTCTCTAGTTTAAATGACTATGGTATGTTCAGCTGTCTGAGATCCACCCTGAATTGAAAACTGATGTGTTTTCTCTAGTTTAAATGACTATGGTATGTTCAGCTGTCTGAGATCCACCCTGAATTGAAAACTGATGTGTTTTCTCTAGTTTAAATGACTATGGTATGTTCAGCTGTCTGAGATCCACCTTGAATTGGAAACATTGCTGTCTGTTTTGTTTATGTCTATTTGATAATACTGGCATGTTGTATTTGCTTAACCCTCTGTAGATCAGTCCACCTTACAATGTTTTATTATCTCCTCTGACTTACCCAAAATCACGGCCCATTAATTTTATTGCCCTCTTGCTGATCTGTTTTTGACCAAAGAATTTTGCCCTGTTGATCAGCATAACTTTAATACCTCCTGATTAGCTAATTGAAATGCATCCACCCCCTATCTCTGTCAGTATAAATGTAAGCATCCTTTAGGGGGAAGCATTAGCAGGGGGCTCATAGCGTCTGGGGCTCATTCTTCAAGTGGGGCGTTTCTATAAGTGGAAGCACTTCGGCTCTGCACTTGTCTGAAGAATTCTTCTCTGTCTTTTCACAGGTATGTTCAGCTGTCTGAGATCCACCCTGAATTGAAAACTGATGTGTTTTCTCTAGTTTAAATGACTATGGTATGTTCAGCTGTCTGAGATCCACCTTGAATTGAAAACTGATGTGTTTTCTCTAGTTTAAATGACTATGGTATGTTCAGCTGTCTGAGATCCACCTTGAATTGGAAACATTGCTGTCTGTTTTGTTTATGTCTATTTGATAATACTGGCATGTTGTATTTGCTTAACCCTCTGTAGATCAGTCCACCTTACAATGTTTTATTATCTCCTCTGACTTACCCAAAATCACGGCCCATTAATTTTATTGCCCTCTTGCTGATCTGTTTTTGACCAAAGAATTTTGCCCTGTTGATCAGCATAACTTTAATACCTCCTGATTAGCTAATTGAAATGCATCCACCCCCTATCTCTGTCAGTATAAATGTAAGCATCCTTTAGGGGGAAGCATTAGCAGGGGGCTCATAGCGTCTGGGGCTCATTCTTCAAGTGGGGCGTTTCTATAAGTGGAAGCACTTCGGCTCTGCACTTGTCTGAAGAATTCTTCTCTGTCTTTTCACAGGTATGTTCAGCTGTCTGAGATCCACCCTGAATTGAAAACTGATGTGTTTTCTCTAGTTTAAATGACTATGGTATGTTCAGCTGTCTGAGATCCACCTTGAATTGGAAACATTGCTGTCTGTTTTGTTTATGTCTATTTGATAATACTGGCATGTTGTATTTGCTTAACCCTCTGTAGATCAGTCCACCTTACAATGTTTTATTATCTCCTCTGACTTACCCAAAATCACGGCCCATTAATTTTATTGCCCTCTTGCTGATCTGTTTTTGACCAAAGAATTTTGCCCTGTTGATCAGCATAACTTTAATACCTCCTGATTAGCTAATTGAAATGCATCCACCCCCTATCTCTGTCAGTATAAATGTAAGCATCCTTTAGGGGGAAGCATTAGCAGGGGGCTCATAGCGTCTGGGGCTCATTCTTCAAGTGGGGCGTTTCTATAAGTGGAAGCACTTCGGCTCTGCACTTGTCTGAAGAATTCTTCTCTGTCTTTTCACAGGTATGTTCAGCTGTCTGAGATCCACCCTGAATTGAAAACTGATGTGTTTTCTCTAGTTTAAATGACTATGGTATGTTCAGCTGTCTGAGATCCACCCTGAATTGAAAACTGATGTGTTTTCTCTAGTTTAAATGACTATGGTATGTTCAGCTGTCTGAGATCCACCCTGAATTGAAAACTGATGTGTTTTCTCTAGTTTAAATGACTATGGTATGTTCAGCTGTCTGAGATCCACCCTGAATTGAAAACTGATGTGTTTTCTCTAGTTTAAATGACTATGGTATGTTCAGCTGTCTGAGATCCACCCTGAATTGAAAACTGATGTGTTTTCTCTAGTTTAAATGACTATGGTATGTTCAGCTGTCTGAGATCCACCCTGAATTGAAAACTGATGTGTTTTCTCTAGTTTAAATGACTATGGTATGTTCAGCTGTCTGAGATCCACCCTGAATTGAAAACTGATGTGTTTTCTCTAGTTTAAATGACTATGGTATGTTCAGCTGTCTGAGATCCACCCTGAATTGAAAACTGATGTGTTTTCTCTAGTTTAAATGACTATGGTATGTTCAGCTGTCTGAGATCCACCTTGAATTGAAAACTGATGTGTTTTCTCTAGTTTAAATGACTATGGTATGTTCAGCTGTCTGAGATCCACCCTGAATTGAAAACTGATGTGTTTTCTCTAGTTTAAATGACTATGGTATGTTCAGCTGTCTGAGATCCACCCTGAATTGAAAACTGATGTGTTTTCTCTAGTTTAAATGACTATGGTATGTTCAGCTGTCTGAGATCCACCTTGAATTGAAAACTGATGTGTTTTCTCTAGTTTAAATGACTATGGTATGTTCAGCTGTCTGAGATCCACCTTGAATTGAAAACTGATGTGTTTTCTCTAGTTTAAATGACTATGGTATGTTCAGCTGTCTGAGATCCACCTTGAATTGGAAACATTGCTGTCTGTTTTGTTTATGTCTATTTGATAATACTGGCATGTTGTATTTGCTTAACCCTCTGTAGATCAGTCCACCTTACAATGTTTTATTATCTCCTCTGACTTACCCAAAATCACGGCCCATTAATTTTATTGCCCTCTTGCTGATCTGTTTTTGACCAAAGAATTTTGCCCTGTTGATCAGCATAACTTTAATACCTCCTGATTAGCTAATTGAAATGCATCCACCCCCTATCTCTGTCAGTATAAATGTAAGCATCCTTTAGGGGGAAGCATTAGCAGGGGGCTCATAGCGTCTGGGGCTCATTCTTCAAGTGGGGCGTTTCTATAAGTGGAAGCACTTCGGCTCTGCACTTGTCTGAAGAATTCTTCTCTGTCTTTTCACAGGTATGTTCAGCTGTCTGAGATCCACCCTGAATTGAAAACTGATGTGTTTTCTCTAGTTTAAATGACTATGGTATGTTCAGCTGTCTGAGATCCACCCTGAATTGAAAACTGATGTGTTTTCTCTAGTTTAAATGACTATGGTATGTTCAGCTGTCTGAGATCCACCCTGAATTGAAAACTGATGTGTTTTCTCTAGTTTAAATGACTATGGTATGTTCAGCTGTCTGAGATCCACCCTGAATTGAAAACTGATGTGTTTTCTCTAGTTTAAATGACTATGGTATGTTCAGCTGTCTGAGATCCACCTTGAATTGGAAACATTGCTGTCTGTTTTGTTTATGTCTATTTGATAATACTGGCATGTTGTATTTGCTTAACCCTCTGTAGATCAGTCCACCTTACAATGTTTTATTATCTCCTCTGACTTACCCAAAATCACGGCCCATTAATTTTATTGCCCTCTTGCTGATCTGTTTTTGACCAAAGAATTTTGCCCTGTTGATCAGCATAACTTTAATACCTCCTGATTAGCTAATTGAAATGCATCCACCCCCTATCTCTGTCAGTATAAATGTAAGCATCCTTTAGGGGGAAGCATTAGCAGGGGGCTCATAGCGTCTGGGGCTCATTCTTCAAGTGGGGCGTTTCTATAAGTGGAAGCACTTCGGCTCTGCACTTGTCTGAAGAATTCTTCTCTGTCTTTTCACAGGTATGTTCAGCTGTCTGAGATCCACCCTGAATTGAAAACTGATGTGTTTTCTCTAGTTTAAATGACTATGGTATGTTCAGCTGTCTGAGATCCACCCTGAATTGAAAACTGATGTGTTTTCTCTAGTTTAAATGACTATGGTATGTTCAGCTGTCTGAGATCCACCTTGAATTGAAAACTGATGTGTTTTCTCTAGTTTAAATGACTATGGTATGTTCAGCTGTCTGAGATCCACCTTGAATTGAAAACTGATGTGTTTTCTCTAGTTTAAATGACTATGGTATGTTCAGCTGTCTGAGATCCACCTTGAATTGGAAACATTGCTGTCTGTTTTGTTTATGTCTATTTGATAATACTGGCATGTTGTATTTGCTTAACCCTCTGTAGATCAGTCCACCTTACAATGTTTTATTATCTCCTCTGACTTACCCAAAATCACGGCCCATTAATTTTATTGCCCTCTTGCTGATCTGTTTTTGACCAAAGAATTTTGCCCTGTTGATCAGCATAACTTTAATACCTCCTGATTAGCTAATTGAAATGCATCCACCCCCTATCTCTGTCAGTATAAATGTAAGCATCCTTTAGGGGGAAGCATTAGCAGGGGGCTCATAGCGTCTGGGGCTCATTCTTCAAGTGGGGCGTTTCTATAAGTGGAAGCACTTCGGCTCTGCACTTGTCTGAAGAATTCTTCTCTGTCTTTTCACAGGTATGTTCAGCTGTCTGAGATCCACCCTGAATTGAAAACTGATGTGTTTTCTCTAGTTTAAATGACTATGGTATGTTCAGCTGTCTGAGATCCACCCTGAATTGAAAACTGATGTGTTTTCTCTAGTTTAAATGACTATGGTATGTTCAGCTGTCTGAGATCCACCCTGAATTGAAAACTGATGTGTTTTCTCTAGTTTAAATGACTATGGTATGTTCAGCTGTCTGAGATCCACCCTGAATTGAAAACTGATGTGTTTTCTCTAGTTTAAATGACTGTGGTATGTTCAGCTGTCTGAGATCCACCTTGAATTGAAAACTGATGTGTTTTCTCTAGTTTAAATGACTATGGTATGTTCAGCTGTCTGAGATCCACCTTGAATTGGAAACATTGCTGTCTGTTTTGTTTATGTCTATTTGATAATACTGGCATGTTGTATTTGCTTAACCCTCTGTAGATCAGTCCACCTTACAATGTTTTATTATCTCCTCTGACTTACCCAAAATCACGGCCCATTAATTTTATTGCCCTCTTGCTGATCTGTTTTTGACCAAAGAATTTTGCCCTGTTGATCAGCATAACTTTAATACCTCCTGATTAGCTAATTGAAATGCATCCACCCCCTATCTCTGTCAGTATAAATGTAAGCATCCTTTAGGGGGAAGCATTAGCAGGGGGCTCATAGCGTCTGGGGCTCATTCTTCAAGTGGGGCGTTTCTATAAGTGGAAGCACTTCGGCTCTGCACTTGTCTGAAGAATTCTTCTCTGTCTTTTCACAGGTATGTTCAGCTGTCTGAGATCCACCCTGAATTGAAAACTGATGTGTTTTCTCTAGTTTAAATGACTATGGTATGTTCAGCTGTCTGAGATCCACCTTGAATTGAAAACTGATGTGTTTTCTCTAGTTTAAATGACTATGGTATGTTCAGCTGTCTGAGATCCACCTTGAATTGGAAACATTGCTGTCTGTTTTGTTTATGTCTATTTGATAATACTGGCATGTTGTATTTGCTTAACCCTCTGTAGATCAGTCCACCTTACAATGTTTTATTATCTCCTCTGACTTACCCAAAATCACGGCCCATTAATTTTATTGCCCTCTTGCTGATCTGTTTTTGACCAAAGAATTTTGCCCTGTTGATCAGCATAACTTTAATACCTCCTGATTAGCTAATTGAAATGCATCCACCCCCTATCTCTGTCAGTATAAATGTAAGCATCCTTTAGGGGGAAGCATTAGCAGGGGGCTCATAGCGTCTGGGGCTCATTCTTCAAGTGGGGCGTTTCTATAAGTGGAAGCACTTCGGCTCTGCACTTGTCTGAAGAATTCTTCTCTGTCTTTTCACAGGTATGTTCAGCTGTCTGAGATCCACCCTGAATTGAAAACTGATGTGTTTTCTCTAGTTTAAATGACTATGGTATGTTCAGCTGTCTGAGATCCACCCTGAATTGAAAACTGATGTGTTTTCTCTAGTTTAAATGACTATGGTATGTTCAGCTGTCTGAGATCCACCCTGAATTGAAAACTGATGTGTTTTCTCTAGTTTAAATGACTATGGTATGTTCAGCTGTCTGAGATCCACCCTGAATTGAAAACTGATGTGTTTTCTCTAGTTTAAATGACTGTGGTATGTTCAGCTGTCTGAGATCCACCTTGAATTGAAAACTGATGTGTTTTCTCTAGTTTAAATGACTATGGTATGTTCAGCTGTCTGAGATCCACCTTGAATTGGAAACATTGCTGTCTGTTTTGTTTATGTCTATTTGATAATACTGGCATGTTGTATTTGCTTAACCCTCTGTAGATCAGTCCACCTTACAATGTTTTATTATCTCCTCTGACTTACCCAAAATCACGGCCCATTAATTTTATTGCCCTCTTGCTGATCTGTTTTTGACCAAAGAATTTTGCCCTGTTGATCAGCATAACTTTAATACCTCCTGATTAGCTAATTGAAATGCATCCACCCCCTATCTCTGTCAGTATAAATGTAAGCATCCTTTAGGGGGAAGCATTAGCAGGGGGCTCATAGCGTCTGGGGCTCATTCTTCAAGTGGGGCGTTTCTATAAGTGGAAGCACTTCGGCTCTGCACTTGTCTGAAGAATTCTTCTCTGTCTTTTCACAGGTATGTTCAGCTGTCTGAGATCCACCCTGAATTGAAAACTGATGTGTTTTCTCTAGTTTAAATGACTATGGTATGTTCAGCTGTCTGAGATCCACCTTGAATTGGAAACATTGCTGTCTGTTTTGTTTATGTCTATTTGATAATACTGGCATGTTGTATTTGCTTAACCCTCTGTAGATCAGTCCACCTTACAATGTTTTATTATCTCCTCTGACTTACCCAAAATCACGGCCCATTAATTTTATTGCCCTCTTGCTGATCTGTTTTTGACCAAAGAATTTTGCCCTGTTGATCAGCATAACTTTAATACCTCCTGATTAGCTAATTGAAATGCATCCACCCCCTATCTCTGTCAGTATAAATGTAAGCATCCTTTAGGGGGAAGCATTAGCAGGGGGCTCATAGCGTCTGGGGCTCATTCTTCAAGTGGGGCGTTTCTATAAGTGGAAGCACTTCGGCTCTGCACTTGTCTGAAGAATTCTTCTCTGTCTTTTCACAGGTATGTTCAGCTGTCTGAGATCCACCCTGAATTGAAAACTGATGTGTTTTCTCTAGTTTAAATGACTATGGTATGTTCAGCTGTCTGAGATCCACCCTGAATTGAAAACTGATGTGTTTTCTCTAGTTTAAATGACTATGGTATGTTCAGCTGTCTGAGATCCACCTTGAATTGAAAACTGATGTGTTTTCTCTAGTTTAAATGACTATGGTATGTTCAGCTGTCTGAGATCCACCTTGAATTGGAAACATTGCTGTCTGTTTTGTTTATGTCTATTTGATAATACTGGCATGTTGTATTTGCTTAACCCTCTGTAGATCAGTCCACCTTACAATGTTTTATTATCTCCTCTGACTTACCCAAAATCACGGCCCATTAATTTTATTGCCCTCTTGCTGATCTGTTTTTGACCAAAGAATTTTGCCCTGTTGATCAGCATAACTTTAATACCTCCTGATTAGCTAATTGAAATGCATCCACCCCCTATCTCTGTCAGTATAAATGTAAGCATCCTTTAGGGGGAAGCATTAGCAGGGGGCTCATAGCGTCTGGGGCTCATTCTTCAAGTGGGGCGTTTCTATAAGTGGAAGCACTTCGGCTCTGCACTTGTCTGAAGAATTCTTCTCTGTCTTTTCACAGGTATGTTCAGCTGTCTGAGATCCACCCTGAATTGAAAACTGATGTGTTTTCTCTAGTTTAAATGACTATGGTATGTTCAGCTGTCTGAGATCCACCCTGAATTGAAAACTGATGTGTTTTCTCTAGTTTAAATGACTATGGTATGTTCAGCTGTCTGAGATCCACCCTGAATTGAAAACTGATGTGTTTTCTCTAGTTTAAATGACTATGGTATGTTCAGCTGTCTGAGATCCACCTTGAATTGAAAACTGATGTGTTTTCTCTAGTTTAAATGACTATGGTATGTTCAGCTGTCTGAGATCCACCTTGAATTGAAAACTGATGTGTTTTCTCTAGTTTAAATGACTATGGTATGTTCAGCTGTCTGAGATCCACCTTGAATTGGAAACATTGCTGTCTGTTTTGTTTATGTCTATTTGATAATACTGGCATGTTGTATTTGCTTAACCCTCTGTAGATCAGTCCACCTTACAATGTTTTATTATCTCCTCTGACTTACCCAAAATCACGGCCCATTAATTTTATTGCCCTCTTGCTGATCTGTTTTTGACCAAAGAATTTTGCCCTGTTGATCAGCATAACTTTAATACCTCCTGATTAGCTAATTGAAATGCATCCACCCCCTATCTCTGTCAGTATAAATGTAAGCATCCTTTAGGGGGAAGCATTAGCAGGGGGCTCATAGCGTCTGGGGCTCATTCTTCAAGTGGGGCGTTTCTATAAGTGGAAGCACTTCGGCTCTGCACTTGTCTGAAGAATTCTTCTCTGTCTTTTCACAGGTATGTTCAGCTGTCTGAGATCCACCTTGAATTGAAAACTGATGTGTTTTCTCTAGTTTAAATGACTATGGTATGTTCAGCTGTCTGAGATCCACCTTGAATTGAAAACTGATGTGTTTTCTCTAGTTTAAATGACTATGGTATGTTCAGCTGTCTGAGATCCACCTTGAATTGAAAACTGATGTGTTTTCTCTAGTTTAAATGACTATGGTATGTTCAGCTGTCTGAGATCCACCTTGAATTGGAAACATTGCTGTCTGTTTTGTTTATGTCTATTTGATAATACTGGCATGTTGTATTTGCTTAACCCTCTGTAGATCAGTCCACCTTACAATGTTTTATTATCTCCTCTGACTTACCCAAAATCACGGCCCATTAATTTTATTGCCCTCTTGCTGATCTGTTTTTGACCAAAGAATTTTGCCCTGTTGATCAGCATAACTTTAATACCTCCTGATTAGCTAATTGAAATGCATCCACCCCCTATCTCTGTCAGTATAAATGTAAGCATCCTTTAGGGGGAAGCATTAGCAGGGGGCTCATAGCGTCTGGGGCTCATTCTTCAAGTGGGGCGTTTCTATAAGTGGAAGCACTTCGGCTCTGCACTTGTCTGAAGAATTCTTCTCTGTCTTTTCACAGGTATGTTCAGCTGTCTGAGATCCACCCTGAATTGAAAACTGATGTGTTTTCTCTAGTTTAAATGACTATGGTATGTTCAGCTGTCTGAGATCCACCCTGAATTGAAAACTGATGTGTTTTCTCTAGTTTAAATGACTATGGTATGTTCAGCTGTCTGAGATCCACCCTGAATTGAAAACTGATGTGTTTTCTCTAGTTTAAATGACTATGGTATGTTCAGCTGTCTGAGATCCACCCTGAATTGAAAACTGATGTGTTTTCTCTAGTTTAAATGACTATGGTATGTTCAGCTGTCTGAGATCCACCTTGAATTGAAAACTGATGTGTTTTCTCTAGTTTAAATGACTATGGTATGTTCAGCTGTCTGAGATCCACCTTGAATTGAAAACTGATGTGTTTTCTCTAGTTTAAATGACTATGGTATGTTCAGCTGTCTGAGATCCACCTTGAATTGAAAACTGATGTGTTTTCTCTAGTTTAAATGACTATGGTATGTTCAGCTGTCTGAGATCCACCTTGAATTGAAAACTGATGTGTTTTCTCTAGTTTAAATGACTATGGTATGTTCAGCTGTCTGAGATCCACCTTGAATTGGAAACATTGCTGTCTGTTTTGTTTATGTCTATTTGATAATACTGGCATGTTGTATTTGCTTAACCCTCTGTAGATCAGTCCACCTTACAATGTTTTATTATCTCCTCTGACTTACCCAAAATCACGGCCCATTAATTTTATTGCCCTCTTGCTGATCTGTTTTTGACCAAAGAATTTTGCCCTGTTGATCAGCATAACTTTAATACCTCCTGATTAGCTAATTGAAATGCATCCACCCCCTATCTCTGTCAGTATAAATGTAAGCATCCTTTAGGGGGAAGCATTAGCAGGGGGCTCATAGCGTCTGGGGCTCATTCTTCAAGTGGGGCGTTTCTATAAGTGGAAGCACTTCGGCTCTGCACTTGTCTGAAGAATTCTTCTCTGTCTTTTCACAGGTATGTTCAGCTGTCTGAGATCCACCCTGAATTGAAAACTGATGTGTTTTCTCTAGTTTAAATGACTATGGTATGTTCAGCTGTCTGAGATCCACCCTGAATTGAAAACTGATGTGTTTTCTCTAGTTTAAATGACTATGGTATGTTCAGCTGTCTGAGATCCACCTTGAATTGAAAACTGATGTGTTTTCTCTAGTTTAAATGACTATGGTATGTTCAGCTGTCTGAGATCCACCTTGAATTGAAAACTGATGTGTTTTCTCTAGTTTAAATGACTATGGTATGTTCAGCTGTCTGAGATCCACCTTGAATTGGAAACATTGCTGTCTGTTTTGTTTATGTCTATTTGATAATACTGGCATGTTGTATTTGCTTAACCCTCTGTAGATCAGTCCACCTTACAATGTTTTATTATCTCCTCTGACTTACCCAAAATCACGGCCCATTAATTTTATTGCCCTCTTGCTGATCTGTTTTTGACCAAAGAATTTTGCCCTGTTGATCAGCATAACTTTAATACCTCCTGATTAGCTAATTGAAATGCATCCACCCCCTATCTCTGTCAGTATAAATGTAAGCATCCTTTAGGGGGAAGCATTAGCAGGGGGCTCATAGCGTCTGGGGCTCATTCTTCAAGTGGGGCGTTTCTATAAGTGGAAGCACTTCGGCTCTGCACTTGTCTGAAGAATTCTTCTCTGTCTTTTCACAGGTATGTTCAGCTGTCTGAGATCCACCCTGAATTGAAAACTGATGTGTTTTCTCTAGTTTAAATGACTATGGTATGTTCAGCTGTCTGAGATCCACCCTGAATTGAAAACTGATGTGTTTTCTCTAGTTTAAATGACTATGGTATGTTCAGCTGTCTGAGATCCACCTTGAATTGAAAACTGATGTGTTTTCTCTAGTTTAAATGACTATGGTATGTTCAGCTGTCTGAGATCCACCTTGAATTGAAAACTGATGTGTTTTCTCTAGTTTAAATGACTATGGTATGTTCAGCTGTCTGAGATCCACCTTGAATTGGAAACATTGCTGTCTGTTTTGTTTATGTCTATTTGATAATACTGGCATGTTGTATTTGCTTAACCCTCTGTAGATCAGTCCACCTTACAATGTTTTATTATCTCCTCTGACTTACCCAAAATCACGGCCCATTAATTTTATTGCCCTCTTGCTGATCTGTTTTTGACCAAAGAATTTTGCCCTGTTGATCAGCATAACTTTAATACCTCCTGATTAGCTAATTGAAATGCATCCACCCCCTATCTCTGTCAGTATAAATGTAAGCATCCTTTAGGGGGAAGCATTAGCAGGGGGCTCATAGCGTCTGGGGCTCATTCTTCAAGTGGGGCGTTTCTATAAGTGGAAGCACTTCGGCTCTGCACTTGTCTGAAGAATTCTTCTCTGTCTTTTCACAGGTATGTTCAGCTGTCTGAGATCCACCCTGAATTGAAAACTGATGTGTTTTCTCTAGTTTAAATGACTATGGTATGTTCAGCTGTCTGAGATCCACCCTGAATTGAAAACTGATGTGTTTTCTCTAGTTTAAATGACTATGGTATGTTCAGCTGTCTGAGATCCACCTTGAATTGAAAACTGATGTGTTTTCTCTAGTTTAAATGACTATGGTATGTTCAGCTGTCTGAGATCCACCTTGAATTGAAAACTGATGTGTTTTCTCTAGTTTAAATGACTATGGTATGTTCAGCTGTCTGAGATCCACCTTGAATTGGAAACATTGCTGTCTGTTTTGTTTATGTCTATTTGATAATACTGGCATGTTGTATTTGCTTAACCCTCTGTAGATCAGTCCACCTTACAATGTTTTATTATCTCCTCTGACTTACCCAAAATCATGGCCCATTAATTTTATTGCCCTCTTGCTGATCTGTTTTTGACCAAAGAATTTTGCCCTGTTGATCAGCATAACTTTAATACCTCCTGATTAGCTAATTGAAATGCATCCACCCCCTATCTCTGTCAGTATAAATGTAAGCATCCTTTAGGGGGAAGCATTAGCAGGGGGCTCATAGCGTCTGGGGCTCATTCTTCAAGTGGGGCGTTTCTATAAGTGGAAGCACTTCGGCTCTGCACTTCAGCGATTGTACAAGGCGGAGAAGTATTAAATGACTTGTCTTTTATAATACAGGTATCACTTCTTTTTTTTTTTTTTTCTTTTTGGGAGGTTTTACTTTTCCTCCCCTTTCTAAAATGCACTGTCTACCACTGCTTCTGACAGCTGTGTCTTCTATCCTTAAACTGTCTTCCCTTCACCCCTCTTCGCCACCCCACACCTTGTATATATCACCCTCACTTCTGTTCTCTTCTTATTACTGCACTCACCAACTCATGCTAATTCTAAAACCAAATGCCCAATGCTCCAAATCGCTGGGGCATGTCCCCTCATATAAATCGCATTCTCACATTACCTCCCTCACCCTTCTACTTCTCCTATCCTCTGGTGATGTCTCCCCAAACCCTGGCCCTCCATCTAACTGTGCTCAACGCACCCATTGCCCTACACCCTCTGGATGCAGTCGCAATCCACACAATCTAATTCCCATTTCCCTTCTTCCCAAGACCAGACTCCCTTTCTCTTGCGCCCTTTGGAATGCTCGCTCCGTCTGTAACAAACTCACCCCCCTCCATGATCTCTTTATCGCTAACTCATTTAATCTTCTCGCCATTACTGAAACCTGGCTTCATGAATCCGACACCGCGTCTTCTGCTGCTCTTTCTCACGGTGGTCTTCTTTGGACTCACTCCCCCAGACCCAGTGGACGCAAAGGAGGGGGTGTTGGAATCCTATTGGCCCCACATAGCACCTTTCAGGTGCTTCAGCCACCTCCCTCTATGTCACTCTCCTCATTTGAGGCGCATTGCATTCGTCTCTTCTCCCCAGTTTCTCTAAGGATAGCTGTCATCTACCGCCCCCCCGGTCCAGTATCCTCCTTTCTTGATGATTTCTCTGCCTGGCTACCCTACTTTCTCTCTTCTGAAATCCCCACAATCATTCTTGGCGACTTCAACATCCCTACTAATGCTAACACTCCTGCAACTTCCAAACTTCTCAGTCTAACCTCCTCTTTTGACCTGAAGCAATGGATACATGCTCCTACTCACTCTGAAGGCAATACTCTTGACCTTGTCTTTTCCCACCTATGCACTCTATGCAACCTCTCCAATTATCCTTACCCCCTCTCTGATCACTACCTTATTAATTTTACTCTCTCACTCTCCTCCACATCCTCTCCCCCCAAATGCCTAACAGTTACTCGTAGAAACCTGGACCATATCAACCCTTCTCTTCTATACTCTGAGACTGACCACCTCTATGACAAAATTGCACCCCTGTCCTGCACCGACCTAGCCACTTCAGTCTACAACACTTCACTTCTAGCATCACTGGACAGACTGGCCCCTCTCACTACACGCAGAATAAGGCCCCGTCCCCTTCAACCCTGGCAAACAAATGATACTAGAAGTCTGAAAAAACATAGCCGTGCTCTCGAGCGCCTGTGGCGCAAGACTAAGTCCCAGGAAGACTTCGCCCAGTATAAATCTGCCCTCCAAATATACAATTCTAGCCTCTTCACTGCCAAGCAGACCTATTTTATCACCCTTATTAAAAACTTATCATCCCGTCCCCGTCAACTCTTCTCTACCTTCAACTCTCTCCTTCGTCCTCCATTGCCTCCACCCACTAACTCACTCACCGCCCAGGAGATCGCCAATCACTTCAAGCGGAAGATTGACACAATTCGCAACGAGATCTCTACTGTTCAGATACCCTCCACGCCTCACACCTCATGCCTACAGGTACAGTCATTACTTCCCTCTTTCAACCCCACCACTATAGACGAGGTCGCTAAATTACTTGCTAACGTCCATCTTACCACCTGTGCTCTGGATCCTGTTCCCTCGCAAATGCTACGTTCGCCCTCTGGCTCTATTCTACACTCTCTAACCCACATCTTCAATCTCTCCCTCTCTTCTGGCATCTTCCCTAACTCTTTGAAACATGCACTAGTCAGCCCCATACTTAAAAAGCCCTCACTGGACCCGTCCAATCTTGACAACCTACGCCCCATCTCCTTGCTCCCCTTTTTATCCAAACTCCTTGAACGTCTAGTCTACAACCAACTGAGCGTCCACCTTGCTAAAAATAACCTCCATGATCCCCTTCAGTCTGGATTTCGTCCTCAACATTCCACAGAATCTGCTCTCCTAAAACTAACAAACGATATACTAACGGCCAAAACCAAGGGACACTATTCTGTGCTCCTACTCCTGGACCTCTCTGCCGCCTTCGATACGGTTGACCACCCACTCCTCCTCAAAAAACTCCACAATTTTGGTCTCCGTGACTGTACTCTTCGCTGGTTCTCCACCTACTTATCCAACCGCACCTTCAGCGTTGCTTACAACTCTACTTCCTCCTCTCCTCTTCCATTCTCTGTTGGGGTCCCCCAAGGTTCTGTTCTTGGACCTCTCCTATTTTCTATCTACACCTCCTCCCTGGGTCAGCTGATAGCCTCCCACGGCTTCCAATACCATCTTTACGCTGATGACACTCAAATCTATTTCTCTACCCCTCAACTCACTTCTTTATTCTCCTCACGTATCACTAATTTACTATCGGATATATCAGTTTGGATGTCACACCACTTCCTCAAACTCAACCTATCCAAAACGGAACTTATAATTTTTCCTCCCCCACGTGCCTCTTCCCCTGATCTCTCTGTCAAAATTAATGGTACAACTATCTGCCCATCCCCACATGTCAAGGTCCTAGGAGTAGTCCTGGACTCTGAACTCTCCTTTAAGCCTCACGTTCAATCACTGTCCAAATCTTGCCGCCTCAACCTTCGCAACATCTCCAAAATACGCCCATTTTTAACCAATGACACCACAAAACTCTTAATTCACTCCCTGGTCATCTCTCGCCTCGATTACTGCAACTCCCTCCTCATTGGCTTACCGCTGCATACTCTATCCCCCCCTTCAGTCTATCATGAATGCTGCTGCCAGACTAATCCACCTTACCAACCGCTCTGTCTCTGCTACTCCTCTCTGTCAATCCCTCCACTGGCTTCCGCTCATCCAACGAATTAAATTCAAAATACTAACAATTACCTACAAAGCCATCCACAACTCTGCCCCCAGCTACATCACTGACCTAGTTTCTAAATACCAACCTGTACGTTCTCTTCGTTCTTCTCAAGACCTCCTACTCTCTAGCTCTCTCATCACCTGCTCCCATGCTCGTCTCCAGGACTTTTCTAGAGCCTCTCCATGCCTATGGAACTCCTTACCCCAATCTATCCATCTATCTCCTTCTCTATCAGCTTTTAGAGGATCCCTGAAAACCCTTCTCTTCAGAGAAGCCTACCCTTCCCACACATAACTGTTTTTTCATTTGAGTCCATCTGATCATCCCCCACAGCTAACTACCCTTTGTTCCACTTGACCCTCCCTTCTAGATTGTAAGCTCTAATGAGCAGGGCCCTCTGATCCCTCCTGTATTGATTGTATTGTGACTGTACTGTCTTCCCTGATGTAAAGCGCTGCGCAAACTGTTGGCGCTATATAAATCCTGTATAATAATAATAATAATAATAATAGTAGATACAGAGTCAAATCACTTGGGCAGGAGGTGCCACGATGAGCAGCAGTGGTAATAGTAGTATAGAGTGGCAAATAACTAGTGACATAGGTGTCTTGACCGAGCAGCAGTAGTAGTAGTAGTAGTAGACATTGACAACACAGTGCCAAATCACTTGGGCAAGAGGTGCCATGATGAACAGCAGCAGCAGCAGCAGTGGTAATAGTAGTATAGAGTGGCAAATAACTAGTGACATAGGTGTCTTGACTCAGCAGTAGTAGTAGTAGTAGTAGTAGATACAGAGTCATATCACTTGGGCAGGGGGTGCCATGATGAGCAGCAGTGGTAATAGTAGTATAGAGTGGCAAATAACTTGTGACATAGGTGTCTTGACTGAGCAGCAGTAGTAGTAGTAGTAGTAGACATTGACAATACATAATAGGGAATCTTTGGAGGGAGCTCAAACTCCGTGTTTCTCAGCGACAGCCCAGAAACCTGACTGATCTAGAGAAGATCTGTGTGGAGAAGTGGGCCAAAATCCCTCCTCCAGTGTGTGCAAACCTGGTGAAAAACTACAAGAAAGGTTTGACCTCTGTAATTGCAAACAACGGCTACTGTACCAAGTATTAACAATGATTTTCTCAGGTGTGCAAATAATTATTTTCATCACTGTAAATACATCAGGGAATGCATGACAAGGGACCCTTCAGCGCCCTGAACCGACGGCGGGTGCCAGAAAGTCACCGCCGATCCAGGACTCATTCATCTTGATGAATGTGAGTCTGTCCACGGAGTCTGTGGACAGACGGGTCCTCTTGTCCGTGACCACCCCACCTGCCGCGCTGAATGTCCGCTCAGATAGTACGCTGGAGGGGGGGCAAGACAATAACTCCAGCGCATACTGAGCGAGCTCGCGGCAGGTGTCCAATCTGGCAACCCAGTACTCCATGGGGTTGTCGGTAATCATACTGTCAGAAGCACCGACGGACGCCATGTAATCTGCCACCATGTGGGCCAGCCGCTGGTGGTGACTGCTGCTGCTGCTGCTGGTACTGGTTCGCTCAGATTGGAAGAACATCCTCATCTCACCCATTAGGTCCCCTGCTCGGCTGCTGCTGGGTGCAGCCACCTGCTGGGTCAGATGAGGGGGGACAACTGGAGGCCGGGGAGTTGCCTGCTCCAACGGGCTGACTATGCCTGCCTGCAGTTCCTCCATCCGTCGCTGCCTCCGGCTGGCTGGGATGAACTGCTCCAGTTTCCCCTTGCACCTGGGATCTAAAAGGGTGGCCATCCAAAATTCATCCCTCTCCTTGATGGTCTTAACCCGGGGGTCCCTCCTGAGGCATCTCAACATGTGGGCAGCCATGGGGAAGAGCACAGCCCGCTGTGACTCCGCAAGGCTGCCCGGGTCAATCACGTCCGACTCTTCATCCCGGAGGAGCTGCTGCTCACGCTCAGAGATGCCCAACCCCCGGACTATCGGTGCCCCCAACACCGGCTCTCCCTCCTGACCAGGCTCTGACTCCAGGACGACACCAGTAACCTCCTCATCATCATCATCCTCCTCCTCCTCGTCCTGGGCCTGGTCTTGGTGGAGCAGTGTTGCCTCCTCCTGCTCCACCAAGGCACTCTCCCCAGCTTCGAGCAGGCGATCTAGTGTCCTGTCCAGCAGGAACACTATAGGGAGCACGTCATTGAGGCCGACATGCTCCTTGCTGACCATCTTGGTCGCCTGCTCGAAAGGGGCCAACACATGGCAGACCTGGTGTATCTGCCCCCACACCGCACAGGTGATGTATGGGAGGGTTTGTGAAGGCCCGTCATTGACTATTTCCAGCAGGTACTCCCTCACCGCCCTTCGCTGCTCCCAAAACCTCTCCAGCATGTGGAGGGTGGAGTTCCACCACGTCACACAGTCCACAATCAGCCTGTGAAGGGGCAGCCTGTTGACCCGCTGCAACTTGGACAGGGACGCGGTAGCGGTTGGGGAGCGCCTGAAGTGGCTGGCAATCCTACGCACCTTTAGCACAATGACACTCAACCCGGGATAGGTGCGCAGGAACTTCTGCACCACAAGGTTGAGGACATGTGCCAGACAGGGCACGTGGGTCAGACTGCCAGCATGGAGGGCGGAGAGTAGGTTGCTGCCGTTATCACAGACAACCATACCTGCCTTGAGCCTTCGGGGTGTCAGTCACTTCTGGACCTGAGCCTGAAGTGCGGTCAGCATTGCAGGGCCAGTGTGTCTCCGGTCCCCTAAACTAACAATCTGGAGCACGGCCTGACAGCGCACGTGCCCCACACTTGAGTAGCTACGGGGGCGCTTGCTGGGAGGCTCAGCAGCTGCGGAGACAGTGGCTTGAGGGAGACCAGCAGTTCTCCCCTGGACACCCCGGGGCAGCACCACCAAATCTGTTGCCGCCGATCCCTCCCCGGCGCCTCGGAGGGAAACCCAATGGGCCGTGAAACTGATGTAGCGCCCCTGCCCATGCCTGCTGGTCCAGCCATCCATTGTGAGATGCACCCTGTCGCTGACAGCGTGATCCAGCGACAGGGTTACATTCTGCACAATGTGCTGGTGTAGGGCAGGGACACCAGTCCTGGCAAAGAAATGGCGGCTGGGGACACGCCATTGGGGTTGGGCCTGCTCCAACATCTGCCTGAAGGGGTTGCTGTCAACAATGTTGAAGGGCAGCAGATGTTGGGCAATAACCCTTGCCAGGAGCCCATTGAGGGAACGCACACGTCGGTCTCCAGGGGTGAATGGAGTGGTGCGTTGAAAGGTGTCGGAAAGTGACGCCTGGCGCCGGACGGCAGTGCAGGACACAGACGAGGAGGGTGCTGTGGAAGTAGAGGTCTGGCTGCCGGTACCAGTACCTCTACTAGAGGGAGCGGGGGGGCATGACCTGCTGGGAACAGATGAAGCTGTGGCAGGGGCTGCTGTACCCTGCTCACTTGTGGTGGTGGCGCTGCTACCACCACCACGCTTCATCTGGTCATACTCCCACCAGTGATTGATTCTCAGGTGCTGGTTCAGGGCTGTGGTACCCACTGGAGCCAAACACTTCCCTCTCTTCACCCTGACATGACAGATCTGGCAGATGGCCACGGTAGGGTTATCTGCCACCAGGGTGAAGTAGGCCCAGACAGGTGAATTTAGCGCCGCCCTCCTGTCAGATGGGGTGACGCTGACTTGCACCTGCTGGGACTCGGTGCGCACAGGTGGAGCTGCCTGCTGCTGCTGCTGCTGACACCTCCTGCTGCCATCACCAGTGGAGACCCTGACGCTGGTCTCCCTGGTGACCTGGCGCACCGTTTCCACAGGGTGGCTACCTTGCTCGTCGTCACTGCTGCTGTGAACCGACAAGGCAGTTGGCACCCATGTTGTGTCACCATTGTCTTCGCCCCCAGATATGTCAGACCCAGGGCTGAAATGTGGTGGTCTGAGGGGACCAGCTGACATGGAGCCGCTAGCCTGGCTCCGCTGTCCCCTCACCGACGCCTGGGTCTGACTAGGTGCGGGTGTGTCCTGCACTAAAACACCAGCACCACTTGGAAGGGATGTCTCTGGGATACTGACAGCAGGTATCCCATCCTCCGGCTCCATCATCCCTTCAAAAAGGTCCTGACCATCAGTACAGAACTGCATGCCTGCCTGATGCATGGCATCCCCCAAGATATCCCTCTCACTGTCGCTGTCAAACAGTAAGAGGCTGGACTCTTGGGGGCGGGGGGGGGGGGGGTACTAAAGGCACCGGTGTAGTGGTGGTACTACTGGGAGTCGGGACTGATGACTATTATCTGTTATCTGCTGTGCCCCATAATCCACCACTACTGGAGCCTGAGAGGGCAATATCGGGCGGCTGCCCGATGAAAAAAAATCCCGGATGAGGCGGACTACCGTTCCACCTGATCCTCTACCAATAGTAGGGGCGCGAGAGGTACCCCGTGCTGGCAGCGACCCAGCACTGGGAGTAACTCCCCTACCCCTGCTGCCACGGCCACGTATGCCGCTCATAATTGCTGATGTGGAGGGGGGGGTAAACTTTATTGGGGGGGGAAATGTGAGGAAGGATTTTTTTTTTTTTTAAAAGACAGGCACGCAGACAAAGACGTAGACAGACAGCTACTAAACTATAATAAAACAAGGACTACAAAAAATAAAAAAAATGCACTAAACAAACACTAACTGCTTACACAAAGTTATGACTATAACCTAAAGCTAATTTTTTTTTTTTGTTTTTTTTTTACACTGACTGACAAGGACTACAACTACAAAAAAAAAAAATATATGCACTAAACAAACACTAAACTAAGCTAGCTGAAAGAAATGTACACTAACAGCATGTACACTTACTACACAGAAATCTATCTAACACTAAGCTAAACTAACCTGGACAGTGGACAATACAACACAAAACATAGCTTTTAAAAAAGCTGTTGGGTCTTTTGCTTTGAAAAAAGCAGTTTAGAAGAAGGATAATATGAACTGGAATCACTAGCAATGAAGCACAATGCTGATGCTGCAAGATCACACAGAAACACAGAAACACTCCACACTCTCTAGCCACCTTGTGAATCTGCAATGAAATGCTGCTGGGAGTGACCTTATATAATGGCCGTGCAGGCAGGTTCCTATTGGTTGCTATGGAGGTTGCTAACCTATGACAACTGTGGTAGGAGAACTCTGATTGGCTCTGATGCAAAAGAAGGGCGGAGAAAATAATCGCGCGAAATATTGCTATTGCCGAATATTCGCATTGCGAATATTCGGCAATATAAAATGATCGCTTCAGCTACTCGGCCCAAGGTCTCTAATCATACCAGCAATGCTTTTAGACGTCGATGGAGATCTCTAGGATGTGATCTGTTCTAAAAATAAAATTGAAAAAAATCGCTCTGATGCAGAAGAAGGGCGAAGAAAATAATCGCGAAATATTCCTATTGCCGAATAATCGCATTGCGAATTTTCAGCAATATAAAATGATCGCTTCAGCTACTCGGCCCAGGGTCTCTAATCATACCAGCAATGCTTTTAGACATCGATGGAGATCTCTAGGATGTGATCTGTTCTAAAAATAAAATTGAAAAAATCCGAATATTCGGAAAAGCGAATATTGACCGCGAAATTCGAAACATTCGCGAATACTCGAATATGCCATATTCGAGCCGAATATTCGCAATGCGAATATTCGTGAGCAACACTACTCCTGACTAATGTCCAGACAGATGCTCTTTGCTGTGCTCTTTATTACCCAGCCGGGTAAAAACAGTAAAATTGTGGTGAGGAAAGTAAAGCTGAAGAAGATAGGAGAATAGGAGATTCAGGCGTAATGATGGGAAACAGTCCTGCTCCCAAGCATAACACTTCTCTGCGCTACTCCTGCTGGAGTGAATTTAGTGTACCCGGACAGGCCTCTCTCACTGACCTGGCAGCCGGAGTATCACTCGAACAATTAAAGGATTAAGTCTCTGCCACAGACCCTCCTTGGTGAACTTGAACTTGGGAGAAAGTCTCTGCCACAGACCCCTCTCAATGAGCCTCAGAAGATACCTCTGCCACAGGTCCCCCCTGGGTTGAATTACTGGAGATATGCCTCCTTAACCACTTAAGACCTGGACCAAAATGCAGGTAAAAGACCAGGCCCCTTTTTGCGATTCGGTACTGCGTCGCTTTAACTGACAATTGCGCGGTCGTGCGATGTGGCTCCCAAACAAAATTGCTGTCCTTTTTTTCCCACAAATAGAGCATTCTTTTGGTGGTATTTGATCACCTCTGCGGTTTTTATTTTTTGCGCTATAAACAAAAATAGAGCGACAATTTTGAAAAAAATTCAATATTTTTTACTTTTTGCTATAATAAATATCCACCAAAAAATATATATAAAAAAAAATGTTTCCCTCAGTTTAGGCCGATACGTATTCTTCTACCTATTTTTGGTAAAAAAAAAATCGCAATAAGCGTTTATCGGTTGGTTTGCGCAAAATTTATAGCGTTTACAAAATAGGGGATATTTTTTTTTGCATTTTTATAAAAGAATGTTTTACTACTAATGGCGGCGATCAGTAATTTTTATCGTGACTGTGACATTATGGCAGACACTTCGGCCAATTTTGACACATTTTTGGGACCACTGTCATTTTCACAGCAAAAAATGCATTTAAAATGCATTGTTTATTTTGAAAATTACAGTTGCAGTTTGGGAGTTAACCACAGGGGGCTCTGTTGGGGTTATGTGTTCCCTGAAGTGTGTTTACAACTGTAGGGGGGTGTGGCTGTAGGTGTGACATCATCGATTGTGTCCCCCTATAAAAAGGGATGATACGATCGATGCAACCGCCACAGTTAAGAACGGGGAAGCCGTGTTCACACACGGCTTTCCCCGTTCTTCAGCTCTGGGGACCGATCGCGGGACTCCAGCGACCCAAGGCTGGGTACTAGTACAGGACGTACCTGTACGTGGATGTGCCCAGCCGTGCCATTCTGCCGACGTATATGTGCAGGAGGCGGTCCTTAAGTGGTTAATTGAGTTACGCGCTGTGATGTGGCCACCCTAAAGGTGGGTGTCACACTGGACGAAGAAGAACCAATGGCATCTGCCCCATAGATACCCCTCCCCAGCATGCACAGCGAGAACAAACCCCCGTGATTGGCTGCTGGGTAAGAGCACCCAAACCTTGACTCCACTGCTGCCACCTGCAGCACCGGGGCTGGAAGAATACCCCAGTACAGCAGAATGGGCTCACAGCACAGCCAAGCTGAGACAGAGACCGCAATTTGCCAATAACAAACTGGATCAGAGTTTAACTACACTCTGAACTACACATAAATTTAGCTAGCACCAGTAATGTAAGGTACATAGGCGCTACACTTGTGTTGCACACAAAACTTTGACCGTCAAGAACGCGGTGACGTACAACACTACAAAAATGAAGTTTAACCTCCCTGGCGGTATGATTATTTCAGAAAAAAGGTGCTGAAAGCAATACCATTATTTGCAAGGAAATTTGGCGTTTTATATTGTAGGCCTGTAATTCTTATGCCCCGTACACACGAGAGGATCGATCCGCGGAAACGGTCCGGAGGACCGTTTCCGCGGATAAATCCTCTGGCGAATTTTGATCTCATGGTTGTACTAACCATGAGATCAAAATCCCCGCGGAATTCCCTCCGCGGTGACGTGTCGCGCCGTCGCCGCGATGATGACGCGGCGACGTGCGCGACGCTGTCATATAAGGACTTCCACGCATGCGTCGAATCATTACGACGCATGCGAGGGATGAAATCGGACGGATTGATCCGCTGAGTCTGTACAGACCAGCGGATCAATCCGCTGGAATGGATTCCAGCGGATAGATTTCTTAGCATGCTAAGAAATTTTGATCCGCTGGAAATCCATCGCCCCTAAAAAAATCTATTTATCCGCTGGGTTGTACACACCAGGGGATCTATCCGCTGAAACCGGTCCGCGGATAAATTTCAGCGGATCGATCCTCTCCTTAGGAATAACTCACTTAAATCTGTCCAAACAAGAGTCTAGTAGGCATCCCGGGTATATATTTTTTTTAAAAACAAAATTATAAATTATAATATAATAAATAATTATAAATAATTATAACAAATAATAATATAATTATAATAAAAATTATTCAATAATGTAATCAAATCAAAATCACTGAAATTTGCTCAGTTGCAGAATTGTCGCTGTCATTACTTTTATTTTTTTATGACGAATTTCCCCACAAATCACTATTGCACAATTCTGCAAGTGATTCTAATTTATTATCGCTGTTTTCTAGCTGCTCTAAAACCATTTTTGACATAAAGGGACACTTTTGGCTGCTATGGACAATCTACAGTTTGCAGGCAGAAAGAACAGTTTTTATTATATAAAACTACATGTAGGACACTGGGCAGACCACTAGGGACAAGGGGTGTGTGTATTTTTTACATACAGTACTGTAATCTATAAGATTACAGTATACTATATGTAATGTGTTTGTTTACCTTTTTTGAATTTGGCGCCGTTCTCCGCCCCTGTGCATCGTAACGTCGCAGGGAACGGAGATCGGCGGCACACAGAGGCACTGTGTGAATCGAGCGAGGTCCCGCTCGTTCACACAGCACGGTGGCATCGCTGGATCCAGGGACAAGGTAAGTAAACAATGCCTGTGGATCCAGAGAGGCGAGCCCGAGTCTGACTCGGGGTTACCAATCCTAGCACAAAAATCTAACCCCGAGTCAGACTCGGGAATATTGCCAGGGGGGTTAATGATTCCGAGCATGTGTCAAATTGATTCCGAACATGCATGTTTTTTTGAGCGTCGGAATTGCATACAGACGATCAAAATTTCCAACAAGAACTTTTCCTGTCTGAAAATTTGAGAACCAGCTCTCAAATTTTTGCTGTCAGAAATTCTCGGAAAGTAGTATGTTCAGATGGAAGTCTGCAAAGGCAGCCACTGCTATTCTCCCTTTGAAAAGATTACACTTAATTTTTTTAACAATAATTCACTGTTCAATTTCAGGTTCTCTTCCACCTGTGAATGGCCTTCTTGGTAGTCCCATTGGTAGTGAGCCTTCTACTACCCTTCCACAGACTCCAGAAGTCCCTGCTGTTGATGTTCCACCGGTTCCAGAAGCCCCTGTTGTTCCAAAGCTCCAAGTCACTTGTCTAACCGATTCATTTAAGGTTCTGTATTATTGCTTGTTATTACTATTTCTATAAAGAAAATATATGATGCATCACAAACATATGTACACACATTCATCACTTGATTGCAGTTGACTGCAGTTTCTTAAATGTTTAAAGTAAACCTGTCACATGGGAATACAATTGGAGTTATGCTCCCTGCATATACATTTGGTTATCTTTCTTGGCCTTCAGGGAACCACCAGATCTTAACCTTGACTTTCAGAGTCAAAGTCAGAAATTATCCACACCCACCCTGCAAGGAAACCTCTCTGATGGTCAGGGGAGTGCCAGAGCTTTTGGAGTGTGAGGCTGGATTTTTAGGGTTTTCAAGGAGCTCACAAAGCTAACCAAAGATGCATGCAGACAGGGTCGGGTTTCCATCACAGATGCCTGTAGGCACATGGCCTTTGACATCCAAAGCAACACTTCTTTTACACAGATTTTTTTTATCATATTACTGCTTTTAACCTAGCTTATAATGTTATGGAAATAAGCTTCTGGGAGATGGCCAAAAAAAGAGTCTGTACTACTGGCTCTAGTCAGGTGGGAGAGCTAGAAATGGAATTAAATTAAACTATCCTGAACCTTCTAGCAAGGTTTAAAAGTCCAGACTGGGGTAAGTCCACAAATACAGCGGAACCTCGGATTACAAGCATAGTCCGTTCCAGGAGAATGCTCGTAATCCAAAGAACTCGCATATCAAAGAGAGTTTCCCCATTGAAGTCAATGGAAACGAAAATTATTTATTCCACATTGACTTCAATGGCATGCAATACCGCATGTGGCCAGAGGTGGGGGGGGCGCCAGAGAGCCTCGCAAATGGCCGGAAAGGCCCAAGGACACCTCGGCTGACTTCGGCAAATCTCAGAAAGGCTTGAGAACTGAGTATTTCTGGGTCTTTATGAGTCTTTTCCAAATGGCTGCGTTCGGCGCCGTTCGGCTCCACTCATCTCCAGAGCCCCTCACCTCAGGCCAAACGCAGTACTGCACACCAGTTTGGCCTGAATCCTGCTTGTTTTGCAAGTCAACACTCGCAAACCGAGTTAGGATATTTTAAAATGCAGTGCTCGTTTTGCGAAACACTCGTTAACCGCGTTACTCGCAATCCGAGGTTCCACTGTACTGAGAAATGTAAAGACAAACACCAGGCAGTTGGAATCAAATTGTTACAAATAAAATAAAGAAAGGCCCACAGTATGAAGTGGAATTGTAGAGGAATGTAATTAAAATATCATATCTGCCAGCATGTTGATCTGATAATGTATGGGCTTGAGTTTCTAGTAAGCCTCTGAAGTGAATGATAACAGGCTAAAAGAGAATGCTCCAAGTGCGTTCCAGCTCGTCTCCCGGAAGTGCGTGGGGGTATGCGTGTATCCGCTTGACGATCGTTTCATCCAATCACGTCTTCTGACCCTCTTCAGAAGACGTGATTGGACGAAACGATCGTCAAGCGGATACACGCATACCCCCACGCACTTCTGGGAGACGAGCTGGAACGCACTTGGAGCGCACGCCGCTTCACAGCTCAGTCACAAGCACCGGACGGTTAGTGCTTAGTGGGAACACTGCTGGATTAGCAGACTTTGTTCTTATATCCCACGGCTGGGATACATTACCAGCCTGGACTTTTTATTTCTATACTCCTATTATTTTTTACTTTACTACCCAGCCCCTGTCAGTTTTTGTATTTTTGTCATTTTATTTTATTTTTGCTGGCACCGCCAATAAACCTAGCCTAAGGCTATTTCAAAACTTACTACGCTATGGGAGTTTCTGTCCTTTTTTCTGGAGGTGTATAAAGATAACAACTCAGCCCCACTTTGGAATAAAGGGAACGCCGGGAAATCCAGTGCCTAGAGGTCCAAGCTGTGGAAAATCTGGTGGATATCCTATCTATGCTGTTTACCCCTGTAGGGGTGTTCAACTCTGGTGAGTGGGGACGCATAAGGGGGAGCACCGGAGCCACAGCGAATGCACCTGAAGCGTTATGTTTGTTCACCAAGCAAGTCACTGAGATGACACCCTTTTGAATGAACTGTTTAAGCTGTCATTTACCTACTGCCACAAGTTGGAAGGACTTTTTCTAACTTATCTTTCAACAGATGGTTGTCACATTATTATTTTTATATTTCTTTGTATATTTAGCATACCACTTCTTGCTGCCACCTGCGGATGATATATTCTCACTTTTATATTGGTTTATGGTTGTTGACCAATTAAGCCACTAAGACGACACCCTCTGAACGAACTGGCTTATGTTGTTGTTTACTTATTGTCACAAGTTCTTTTAACAGATGGTTGTCACATTATATTGTTTATTTAGTATATAACCTTTTGCTGTTATTTGTGGACAATATATTCACATCTGTATACTGGTTCACTGATTATAATCACTCACCTCATACATTGGCTTATATACTTAATTGAACATTATTTTATTATTCATGTGTTGCAATTAACTAGTTGGTCACACCTCTAGTGCATAAGCACTAATTATTTTGACTATTTTAGTCAAAACATAGAGCCTATAGTATCGCCATCTAGTGGCCATTTAGTTTCACTTTATCACATTATTTGTGTTATCCACCATACGATCCTCGCTAATTAGCATTAGGACACTCACAGGCTTACCAGCCAGATCACACCCTGGTCATACAGGGTACACACAGATAGCGCCACCACCCCCATCCTTTTGTATTTGTATTATTTTTGTTTGCCTTGGTAAACATGTTTTAGGGGGGGCAGCAGTCTGTCAACATTCACCTTCCTTACTTCCACCTTTTATACGCTCAGGTTTTGTTCTTTCTTTTTAAAAGAGAATGCTGGCAGGTGAATGAGGAAGAAAGAGACGTCCCAGGAGCCGCACATCACACAAAATCCTCATGTAAAGAGTGGAAGCAGACTCAGCCTAGACTCCATTCAGGTCACATCCTGAGATGTTTTGCCTATGACATATTCCCATTATTGGGCCCTGTGGGTGGGGTAAAACATGTCAGGGGTGTGCCCTTGATGGAGTCTAGGCTGAGGCTGCTTCTACTCTTTACATGAGAGTTTTGTGTGATGTGCGGCTCCTGGAACGTCTCTTCTTTGCTCATTGACTTCTATGGAGCTGAGACAAGCTCTTTCCCTGCCCGCACTCCCAGTGGTTGTCAGCATATACAGACCTGAAGTGGCATCCTATATTTCCTTTGTATGGGGTCACAGGTAAACAGCTGTACACAGCTTGTGTATGTGTTTTTCTATGCTCTGGAAGGAGCTGGCAAAATTGAAATAGTTGACAAGCAGAGATCAAATGGAAAGAGCTATGGGTACTGCAGGATATGGCTTGTGTACTTGTCAGAAGTCCAGTGCTGGAAGAATGGAGCCAGCAGTCACATCTTGCAATTCAGAAATCAACTATCTGTAGGTGATTTTGAGAGGATTGCTGGAGGGTATTCAATCTGTTAATCTGCAGATGCAGGTTCTAACATACACAATAAATAGGATGGCTGGCTCAAGTGTATGCTGTACTGATGTATGCAATACAGAAGCTGACAGGTACAGGAATATCATGTGCTGTTCTGCCAATCCAAGTATTGGTTCAGATGTGTGGGATGCAGTGCAGGAGCTGACAAGGTATCAAACTGTACTGTCGGTCCGCCAATTCAAGTGCTAGTGTGTGCAGGATGGAGCTGATTGGCCCAGGGTAGACCGGGGAGTAATGCTGGCAGGCTCTAGGGTAGTGATGGCGAACCTTGGCACTCCAAACTACATTTCCCATGATGCTCCAGTACACTGCAGAGTGCATGAGCATCATGGGAAATGTAGTTCCAAAACATCTGGGGTGCCAAGGTTCACCATAACTGCTCTAGGGTATGCTGTGCTAAAGAAGCTGAAAGGTCATAGTTACATAGTTAGTCAGATTGAATAAAGATACAAGTCCATCTAGTCAAACCAATAGGTCGTAGGCTGATCTACCAATCCAGGTGCTGGTATGCGATGAGGAAGTAGACAGACACCGATGTGTGCAATAAACTGGAGAAGCTTACAGACTGAAAAAAAAATGTACTACCTATCTGCCAATCCAAGTGCTGGTATGTGAAGGATGGAGAAGATAGGATCAGGGGAGAATACTGACCAATGCAAGTTTAGAGATCTGCAAGTGTTCTGAGCGGTCAGGAGTGACCTGCATCCAATTGAAGGGGGAAGAATGTAATGCAGTGAAGGAGCTGAGAGGCTCATGGAGGGTTGTAGCAAACACTGACTAGAGAATATGACTCTTGGGGTTTAACAGGTTTAGCAGGGCGCAGACTCAATTCTGGCGGGTAACTGAATCATGGGAAAGCGTTTGGACATATCCAGGCAATTTGTTTCAGAGATATTGCACACACACACACACATACACAAGTAGACTGATATTTCCACTTATAATTGGTGTCATAACTAAGAAGAGAATAAACAACATTATGGGTAAAATTTTAAATTTGATACAAAAAGAGTATGGCTGTTTTACAGGGGAAATATGTAACAAGAGGGAAATAAAAGAAAGATAAATAAAAAAAAAACATAAATTACAATATATATCAGAGCAAAGTAGAAAAAACACTAGAAGAGATACCAGCAACTGTGGTCTTTATGAGGATTGGCCTAGAGAGAATTAAAAAAGTAAACAATATCCTGTGAAGCTCATAGAGAGATGAATATATGGAAAATATAAATAAATGAATGGAAGATTAAAATAATAATATGAATAACGCATGTTAAAAATGATTAATGTTTCAAATAATATTGGTGACATGAGGTACAGCAGTGATAAAAGAGGCCCAATCGAGGATGTGTAAACAGACTGGAAATAGGCCCAAGAAACATAAAATAGTACTGAGTACTGACATCTATTACCTCATTGAGCCCATTTTAACTCAGTTAGCCAGATTCAGGTACAGTTACGACGGCGTATCAGTAGATACGCCGTCGTAACTCCGAATCCGCACCGTCGTATCTGTAAGCGGTATGCTCAAATTGAGATACGCTTCTCTGTTGCTAAGATACGACCGGCGTAAGTCTCCTACGCCGTCGTATCTTAGGGTGCATATTTATGCTGACCGCTAGGTGGCGCTTCTGTTGATTTCCGCGTCGAATATGCAAATTAGCTAGATACGCCGATTCACGAACGTACGTATGCCCGTCGCAATTATTTACGCCGTTTACGTAAGACATTAACGGGGTAAAGATAAAGCTGCTCTCTAGGTGGCGCAGCCCATGCAAGGTATGGACGTCAGAACAAGCGTATCTTTTTACGTTGTTTACGTAAGTCGTACGCGAATAGGGCTGTGCGTAAGTTACGTTCACGTCGTAGGCAGTGTTCGACGTATCTTAGGCATTATATCCGGCGCATGCGCACTGGGATACGTCCACGGACAGCACATGCGCCGTTCGTTCAAAACGTCATTTACGCGGGGTCATTCTTAATTTACATAAAACACGCCCACCTCTTCCACATTTGAATTAGGCGCGCTTACGCCGGCACATTTACGCTACGCCGCTGCAACTTACGGAGCAAGTGCTTTGTGAATACTGCACTTGCCTCTCTAACTTGCGGCGGTGTAGCGTAAATAACATACGCTACGTCCGCACAAAGTTACGCTGCCCTACCTGAATCTGGCCAAGTGTATTTAAAACGTATATCCAATATGTTTCCTGTTTACACAATCTTCTAAATCTCTCTGCTTGAGGTATGGGGTCAGAAATACAGTATACTCAATGGCAAAAAGTGACAAAGCCGTAATCCACACAATCGGTTTGTCCGATGAAAAAAGACAGATGGACTGTTTTCATCAGACAAACTGATCGTGTGTGGGCCCCATCGGTCTTTTTTCCATCGGTGTAAAAAAAATAGAACATGTTTTAAAATTTTCCTATGGATAAAAAACCGATAGGAAATTTCGATCGTCTGTGTGGAACTCCATCGGAGAAAAATCCACGCATGCTCAGAATCAAGTCAACGCATGCTCGGAAGCATTGAACTTCATTTTTTTTTTCGGCTCGTCGTAGTGTTTTACGTCAGCGTGGTTTGGCACGGTCGGAATTTAGGCTGATAGTGTGTATGCAAGACTGATGAAAGTCAGCTTCATCGGATATCCGACAAAAAAATCCATCGGATTTGATTCCATCAGAAATCCGATCGTGTGTACAGGGCATAACGGTGAGTCTTTCTTTCTTTAATTTATAACAGTTTGATTCCAAGCACCCCATGTTTGCCTTCATATTTATGTGATGGCCATATTTCTATAGATGACTAGCGTAGGGTGATTGCGGCCATATAAGTACGCAACAAAAACAATTGAGTACTATCCGTAATCCTTTTTTTATGTGCACTAGCATATTTTTACCCCCAAAGCTTGACCTGAAAATTTGAATGTTAGTGCAATTTAAAAAAAAGTTTCAGGGACAGAACTTAAAGGGGTTGTAAAGGTAAAAAAATGTTCCCCTATATAGCTTCCTTTACCTTAGTGCAGTCCTCCTTCACTTACCTCATCCTTTGATTTTGCTTTTAAATGTCCTTATTTCTTCTGAGAAATCCTCACTTCCTGTTCTTCTGTCTGTAACTCCACATAGTAATGCAAAGCTTTCTCCCTGGTGTGGAGTGTCGTGCTTGCCCCCTCCCTTGGACTACATGAGAGTCAGGATGCTCTCTACATTGCAGATAGAGAAAGGAGCTGTGTGTTAGTGGGCATCCTGACTCTCCTGCTCGCCCCCTCAAGGGAGGGGGTGAGCATGACACTCCACACCAGGGAGAAAGCCTTGCATTACTGTGTGGATTTACAGACAGAAGAACAGGAAGTGAGGATTTCTCAGAAGAAATAAGGACATTTAAAAGCAAAATCGAAGGACGAGGTAAGTGAAAGAGGACTGCACTAAGGTAAAGGAAGCTATTTAGGGGAAAATGTTTTTACCTTTACAACCCCTTTAACTGTTATTGTTACAGATGACAAGGCAAAAAAATGTATAACTGTGTAAAGAAAAACAGTAAGCATGTCTTATTAATTGAGCCATCTATAAGCCGCAGAGAAAAACTGACCAAAAGGTAAGGCAGATGTAGCATTTGCAATCCTGTTCTTGGCGACAACTCATCACCACTTCAAAGTGCTGTGAAAATCAGTTTTGCAGGATGCTCTGTTGCTAGCCAGATGAGAGATGTACTGCTTCCTTCTTTTCAGAAGTTATGCTGCTGTATGTCTCTCACTACTAAGAGAGTGATGCTTTGCTCATTCAGCCAGCAAGGATGTGATTGTTGCAAAAGGGTTGCAAGTGGGACATCCAAGTAATGATGACCTGCATGAAAAAAAATTTGATCCTGCTCAAATACTTGACATTTTTTTTTTTTTTTTTTTAAGAAGCATTTGATGTCTGACCCCAAAACATAATAGCTTCCTTTTAACATGAGCACCCCTAGTGTTAGAATGTACTTTGAAAGTAGAGTTGAAGACATTATTTTCTTTTTTATTCTTTTTTTTACAGAGTTCACGTGAATTACTTCTAAGAACTGGCATGTTGGTTTGTCATCATGACCAAGGATTGGTAATTACAAAAGCCATTAGCACAACATTATTTCACATACTTATTTCATGATAGGTTTAAGTGTTACCCAAAACCAAAAATGTAATATATTACAGCTTACCAAACATTAGATGTGGTGGCTGCATTTGTTTTCATTTTGTTATGCTTTTTTCACCTGGTGAACTGGCCAGTAACATGCCTCCTGTATAACATTATCCCTACTCTGGAGGAAGGAGAAAAGGGGCACCTTTGGACAGCAGCATTCTCAGTCTGAGGAAAGGCGAGTGTTAGATGCGCTAGCAGATTTTAAAATATTAACAAAGGCTAACACTTTATAAGCAGTGGCAGAACAAAGTTTTGTTTTTCTGAGGATAAAAGTTTTACACAAATAATTAAAAGATTATCATTGTAATCACTCCTGTCAGCAGTAAATGGTTTGCTACATCTGCAGGGCAGCTTGTGTTATTGAAAAACTACAAATTTGCTAACATAATCACCAGGAAAAATAAAATAAACTAATGCAACCACCACATCTAATAATTGGTAAGCTGCAAACATAATACATGTTTGCTTTGGGCTTTAATCCTACCTTACTTTAATTTGTTTGTTTAATTGTACTTTCCTGACAGACTCCATGGCAGCCTACGTGTGGGTTAATCTCGCCTCTCATACCTCATAGGACCCTACTCCCATAAAGCTTTGCTTCTCACAATAGACTGTGTTCCTTTTTTGTCCTTGTTCCTGTGTTCCTGTGTTCCTGTTAAATTTGACCTTAAAGAAATATGTCCCTCAGTTTAAAGTCCTGGTGGTGCACACGTATAGAGCATTTGGTTATGGCTCTGGAAGTCCAACAAATCTCAGCTATTAGCTGGATGGACGTTTATATTGTCTGTGGTGTTTAAAAAAAAAAAAAAAAAAGTTTACTACCCTGCCACTGGCAGGTAAGCAGCATTTTGGCTGTATGCCCTGGCTATTAGCAGGTGGCCCCATCCCTATTAACCCAGACTGTGCAGAGTGAGCAGCGGTGGCTCCTAGTTCCAAGCGAGACCGTGTGGAATTCCTTGCTGGTAATGTACTTTTTAAAAAACTTACTTTTGTGGCAGCCAGTTTTTGTTTGTTGTTTGTCTGCTTCCTCTAGGAATGGCCGCTGGAACGCATCTGCTTTCCAGCCTCGCCCCTTCCCGATGGTTGGCGCATGCGCAGGTCTCGTTTGCGAACGAGGCTTGGTTGCACATGCGCGTTCCAGTCTGGGCGGCCACGATCACGCATGCGCGCAAGGTCTTCGGCGGGGGACGCTGGGCACTGCGCAGGTGCGTGATGCGCTTGACTGTGCGCGGTGACGTCATCACAAGGCAGCAAGTTTAAATAGCTGTCAGATACAGATAGGCAATGGCACATTTTCCTTCTGCCTGTTTTCTATGGGGTTTTGGCCGGTCTAAAAAAGTATTTTATTTCTTTTTGTTCCCAGCCCCTCTAGGTCTGTTTCTCAGTCGTTAGCATGTGAAGATAATGTTGAAACTCGGTCTCAGCATCATCAATCAAATTCTAGAAGCTCTAGGTCATCATCTAAACATCATAGAGAGGGATCCAGATCCACACCTGGTCACCATTCTCACCGCCATTCCAGTCACTCTGGAAGGAAGTCCTGTTGGGGATGTAGAGCTCAGGTCCCAGAAGGAAAATCCCTCTGTGAGCCATGTTATTCCCGTGCTGTAAGGGAAAGAGGTGGTGAAGACCAGCAGGTGGTAGTCCAAGAATCATTGAACGGCTCTGATTCCATCCAAGCAGTTGTCTCTCCTGTTGATCCATCCCCAGTTCTTCTGCAGGTTAATCCTGAGGTTCCGGGGCCCTCTCAGCTTAACCGCTCCCCAAGCGTGTCCTCAGATAGTGAGGTGGAAAGTGTTAACTATGCAGCGGGTTTTGATTTTTATCTTGTCCCAACCTTGGTAAAAGCAGTCAAGGACGCTTTAAAGTGGGAGGAGCCAGTAGAAGCGCCTTCTAAGCAAAGGAAGTACTTCAAGCAGCTTAAAAAAGACCGCCCAAACTTTCCCCTTCTTGGTGAGCTTGGAGAAGTTATTACAGAAGAATGGTCTGGCACAGATAAGAAAAATTCTTTACTCTCTAAAATAGCTAAAATGTACCCATTCAAGAGTGATGAGGTGAAACATTTAGAGTCAGCCCCTCTAGTTGATGCAGCCTTGATGAGACTGGTGAGACATGTCACTCTCCCCCTGGAAGACACCGTTACATTCAAGGATGGTCTGGAGAGAAAAATAGACACTGATCTAAAACGTATTTACATTACAGCAGGCATGGCTTGTAAACTAGCCCTAGCTCTAGCAGCCGTGTCAAAAGCAATGGAGGCCTGGACAGGTGAGATGGACTGTGTTGTCCTGCGTCTCTGAAGACTTAGCCGGAAACATTCCAGTCCAAGAACTAAAGATGGCTTCGGTATTTCTGGGAGAGGCATCCCTTGATCTTATTTGTTTAGTGGCTCGGGTCATGCTCTCCTCCATTACAGCCAAGCGCACCCTATGGCTACGTCCTTGGGTAGCTGATCCTGCCTCTAAACAGGCATGGTGCAAAATACCCTTTCTAGGATCTTCCCTTTTTGGGAATAAATTGGACAGCGCCATCACCCGGGCCACAGGGGGTAAGTCAGGATTCCTTCCCCAGGATCGTCGTCCGTATTGACAGAGGACATTTTTTCCCAGGCAAGATCAAGATCGGGCAAGGGAGGCTCGTCGATACAGACCTGGGCGTGATTTTAGGAAGAACTGGAGAAGAAACCAGGCCTCTGGTCAGAAGCCTGCAAAAGGCCCTTCTTCTGATGGACGTGAGGCTCCTAAGTCTTTTTGATATAGAGCCAGCCCAGACGGAAAGAGTCAGGGCTCGTTTCTTCCAATTCCGGCATCTCTGGACAGCCTCGATAAAAGATTTTTGGTCCATCAAGACAGTATTTACAGGTAATTCTTGGACGTTCATTAATCCACCCGTCCTTCAGTTCATTCTCACAATTGTGCCCTGCTCAGAGGAGAAAAGACAAGCCCTCCTGTCATACACAAGCTCCCTCGTGGCTCAAGGGCCGCTATACACGTTCCAACGGCCGAGAGGTTTCAAGGGATGTATTTGCCCCTGTTTCTGGTGCTAAAAAAGTCAGGTTCCTGGAGACCAGTGATAGATCTGACACATCTAAACACCTTTATCAAGAAAGAAAAGTTCAAGATGGAGTCGCTGCTCACGATCCGTCAAGCAGTTCAGCCAGGCGACTGGCTTGTGGCCATAGACCTGAAAGACGCCTACTTTCATGTCCCTATAGTGGTAGAGTTTTAAAAGTATCTTCTGTTTGCAGTAGGCAGTATTCACCTCCAGTTTACTTGTCTCCCGTTCGGGCTCACAACATCGCCACGGGTATTTTCGTAGCTCTTACTGGCCGTCGTAGCCTTAATCAGAACCAGAGGCATTTGTCTACATCATTACTTGGACGACCTACTACTACTTTCACAAAGCAAAGAGCAACTGTTGACACATCGGGCCCTGGTCATATCCACTCTGACTGAGTTTGTTTGGCTACTAAACAGAGAGAAGAGTCACCTAGAGCCAACACAATCTCTATTTTTTCTCGGTGCCCAATTCAACACAGCTCAGAGTACCATCTTGTTGCCCCTGGAGAAAATCCCAGTAGTTCGAGACAGAATCTGTTGCGCCCTAGAATCTCCTTTTCTCAAAGCCTCACAATGCCTCAACATAATAGGCACCATGGTCTCCACGGTTCCTATGGTGAGATGGGCACAATGGTAGATGCGGCCCTTTCAGAAGGGTTTCCTCCAGCAATGGGATCCGAGATCTCGGGATCGAATGAGTCGGATAACCTCACATATGCGGGAAAGTCTTCCTTGGTGGCTACTATGGAAAAACCTCCTCAATTGCCATTCTCTAGCCCCTATCTCTTGGATCACAATCACATAGGATGCCAGCAACACAGGTTGGGGGGCTCTCTGCCTGAAGGAGGTAGCCCAAGGGAAGTGGGACTTTCCGTCCCAGAAGGTCATATCCAATGTCCTGGAACTTCGTGCAGCCTTTTGTTCCCTACAAGCCTTCCTTCACCTAATAAAAGGGTCCTCAGTCCTCCTCCAATACGTCGGCAGTGTCGTACATCAAGAGACAGGGTGGCACTCGCAGTCTGTCTCTACTGAAAGAGGTAAATCCAATCATATCTTGGGCACAGACACACTTGATGGATTTGACAGCTGTATATCTCCCCGGAGCTCAGAATCTACAGGCGGATTTCCTCTCGAGAACATCTCTCGACAACAACGAGTGGTCTCTCCACAGCGATGTTTTCAGTTGGATCCTGTCACTGGATTTTTCACCCGGAAGTAGATCTATTTGCATCCCCATGCAACTTCAAGATGGAGAAGTATTACACCAGATGCCGCTGTCCCCAGGTCTTCGGGGTGGACATCTTAACGGATCAGTGGAGGTTCCGCAGGGCTTATGCCTTCCCTCCAGTCCCAGTCATCCTCCGGTTCCAATCGAGACTCAGGTGGGAGGAGGCTGAGGTAGTGGCGATAATTCCATACTGGCCCAACAGGCCGTGGTTTCCGTTGCTGTTCCAACTCAGCTTCCGGGATCCAGTTCTGCTCCCATCCAGACCAGATCTCCTGTTGCAAGGATCGACTCCTCACCCGTGTCCAACCCATCTGCATCTGATGGCCTGGTTCTTGAGAGGGGAAGGCTGGAAGCATTAGGGTGTCCAAGCGGAGCCATCTCTACTTTATTAAACGCTAGAAGATCAAGCACCAATAGAATCTACCAAAGAATTTGGTCAAAATTCTCAGTCTACACCTCTAACATGGGTGGTTCTCCTAGTGATCCTAGAATTCAAGATGTTCTAGGTTTTCTCCAGATGGGTCTTGATCTACCCCTATCCATTAGCTCATTAAGAGTTCAAGTTTCGGCTATCTCCGCGTTCACAGGTATATCCTGGGATACTCACACGCTTGTCAGACAATTCTTCAAAGGAGCTATGAGACTGAGACCTCTAAGGAAACCAATATTCTCCAGGTGGGATCAAACTTTAGTCTTGGACTTTTTTTCAGACTTTCAAAACTCAGACCAACTATCGATCAAAGATCTTTCCCTCAAAGTAGCCTTTCTCGTAGCCATAACATCAGCTAAGAGGGTTTCCGAAATTGGTTCATTGGGATCTAAAGAACCTTTCCTTACATTCTTTCCAGATCATGTTGTTTTGATTCCGATGTTAGGTTCAAAACCAAAAGTATCATCGGTCTTTCATGAGAACCAGGAGATCGTCCTGCCCACCTTTCGGTCTTCTGAGGACTCTGATGCTCATTCTTTGGATGTCGGGAAAGTATTGAAGCAATATCTGGAAGCTACAGCGTCTTTTCGCCAATCTGATCACCTATGTGTTTCCTTTCATGGGAAGAACAAGGGAATGCGTGCTTCCTCTAGAACCATTGCAGCATGGATTGTACAGGCCATCCAAGGGGCTTATAAAGCGAAAGGTTTGGCTCCTCCGGAAGCGGTAACCGCCCATTCTACTCGGAGCATGGCTACGTCTTGGGCGGCTGCCCGGCACGTTTCTCCAGTGATCTGCAAAGCGGCTTCTTGGTCATCGTTAAATACATTTATGACGCACTATTGCGTAGAACCGGCTTCTTTATCGTCGGTTAATTTTGGTTTACATGTTTTATCTGTTGACAATGTCAATTAAATCCTTTTCTTTAACCGGCAATTGCCCACCCAGGTGTGTTTGGCTAGTTATTTCCCACACGTAGGCTGCCATGGAGTCTGTCAGGAAAAAGGAAATTTTATATGAAATACTTACCGTAATTTTCCTTTCCTGATGGACTCCATGGCAGCAGGAGTTCCCCCCCTTTGCTGGAGTAGACTATATTACGGAACAGTCTATTGTGAGAAGCAAAGCTTTATGGGAGTAGGGTCCTATGAGGTATGAGAGGCGGGATTAACCCACACGTAGGCTGCCATGGAGTCAATCAGGAAAGGAAAATTACGGTAAGTATTTCATATAAATTTTCCTTGATTCTAGACTTCTTTGACCATCAGTGGCAGTCCTTCAGATTCTCTCTTCTTTTTCTTGTGTAACATTTTAAAGCGGATGTGCCAGTATAAAAAAATATTAAAAGCCAGCAGGTACAAATACTGCAGCTGCTGACTTTTAATATTAGGACACTTACCTGTCCTGGAGTCCAGCGCCGTCCGCAGCAGAGGATGAGCGATCGCTCGTCTCTCTGCTGCTCCCCCCGCCATCCTCAGTGAGGGAACCAGGAAGTGAAGCGCTCCGGCTTCACTACCCGGTTCCCTACGGCGCATGTGCGAGTCGCGCTGCGCCCGCTGATTGGCTCACACGCTGTGTGCTGGGAGCCGAGTGTTCCCAGCACACAACGGGCGACAGACGGGAAGTCAGAAAAACCCGTCTTTTGCCCGTAGCGTGTGGCCGGAAGTGGGTGCAAATACCTGTCTTTAGACAGGTATCTGCACCCCCCCCCTGAAAGGTGTCAAATGTGACACCGGAGGGGGGGGGGCGGGTGCCGATCAGCGTGAGTTCCACTTTAGGGTGGAGCTCCGCTTTAAGGTTGGGTCTACTCAAAATTTATATTGTAGTTATAGGTCAAGCCTTGAGTAATGAGCCAGTCTTTGTATTCAAATATTTTTTAGGGTTTTAAGCCCTGACCACCTAGTAGTTTTGGGGGTTCCCACCCACCCTTAAATGTTCCAGCTCATCCTGTTGTATTCTCCATAATAAAAAAAAATCAAACTATTCCCACAGTTAAAAAAATGTGAAAAAGACAGCGCAGTGCCCAGGTTAAATGAATCAATCCAAAAAAAAAAAAAAAAACATAAAACACCACAAAAAACACAATCCTATAATATCTCTCCAATACTTCATAATATTACTAATATAACAGTGGTAATTATATCTAAAAAATGTGACAATGAAGAAAAAATAAACATAAACAATTGTGATGTGTAACCACACCAACACGTAATAAAATGAGTGGGTAACTAAACCCTTCATGAGCATCTACTTAAAGCGGGAGTTCACCCATTTGTGTTTTTTTTTCTCTTTTCCCCATAGCTGGATGCTCGTTTTGTCTAGGGGAATCGGCTATTTGTTTTAAAATATGATCCGTACTTACCCGTTTTCGAGATGCATCTTCTCCGTTGCTTCCGGGTATGGGTCTTCGGAAGCGGGCGTTCCTTCTTGATTGACAGTCTTCCGAGAGGCTTCCGACAGTCGCATCCATCGCGTCACTAGTAGCCGAAAGAAGCCGAACGTCGGTGCGGCTCTATACTGCGCCTGCGCACCAACGTTCGGCTTCTTTCGGAAAATCGTGACGCGATGGATGCGACCGTCGGAAGCCTCTCGGAAGACTGTCAATCAAGAAGGAACGCCCAGTCCCGCAGCCCATACCCGGAAGCGACGGAGAGGATGCATCTCGTAAACGGGTAAGTACGGATCATATTTTAAAACAAATAGCCGATTCCCCTAGACAAAACGAGCATCCAGCTATGGGGAAAATGTGTTCTCCATGGGTGAACCTCCGCTTTAAATCTCTGTATGTATAATTATCAAAACAAAAAGCAAAAACACAAAAGTCCATAAAGTGTCCCAAAATATAGTGCCCAAAGAAAATAACAATTTGTATCAAAAACCTTGTGTAAATAGCAATTTCTTCATAATATAAACACCATGCCCAGCAATATATCCTCCACCGCTTATCATCAAGATCACTCTCTGCAGATCCGTAATTGATGATCTCAAATCTCCTCTGTTGTAACTAATCAATCTTGACATCCAACAGGTAGTTTCCTTTCCTTTTCAAGGCACAGTAATTTGCAGATCCACTCTTAAATGATCGATCTCTACAAAGAGGTATAACTCAAAATAAAAAAAGAAGCACAGCATGGAATAAAATCCTTTAAAAAAGTTTTCTCACTTTATTAAAACCACACTCACTATTAAAAGCGACTCCCAACACTGGTTAAACAGGCATAGGTTATATGTCTCATGATACCGCTAGGGATGAGCTGAACACCCCCCGTTCGGTTCGCACCAGAACCTGCGAACACAGCAAAAGTTTGTGTGAACTTTATATCCCGTTAAAGTCTATGGGACTCGAACATTTGAAATCTAAAGTGCAAATTTTAAAGGCTAATATGCAGGTTATTTTCCAAAAAAGTGTTTGCGGTACCGGGTCCTGCCCCAGGGGACATGTATCAATGCAAAAAAACGTTTTTAAAACTGCAGTTTTTTCGGGAGCAGTGAATTTAATAATGCTTGAAGTGAAACAATAAAAGTGAAATATTCCTTTAAATTTCGTACCTAGGGGGGTGTAAAGTATGCCTGTGAAATAGCGCATGTTTCCCGTGCTTAGAACTGTCTACAGAAAGTGTAATTTCTGAAGGAAAAAAAGTCATTTAAAAATCACTCGTGGCTATAATGAATTGTCGGCTCCCGGCAATTCAGAGAGAATTCATTTATTAAAAAAAAAAAAAGCGTGGGGGTCCCCCCAAATTCAATCACCATGCCCTTCAGGTCTGGTATGGATACTAAGGGGAACCCCGTCGTCAATTAAAAAAAATGACGTGGGGTTCCCCCCACCCTTCAGGTCTGGTGTGGATTTTAAGGGGAACTCCACCCCAAAAAATATAAAATGGCATGGAGTTCCCCCAAAAATCCACACAGACCCCTTATCCGAGCATGCAACCTGGCCGGCCGCAGAAAAGAGGGGGGACAAGAGAGCGCCCCCCCCCCTCCTGAACCATGCCAGGCCACATGCCCTCAACATGGGGAAAAAGTCCTTTGTTAAAAAAAATAAAAATACAGCGGTGGTAATCCACACTCGATCCCCACTCCCCGCTCCAACGTTGTCGGTATCCAGCGACGGGTGATCTCCTCTCCACTGGGATCCAGCGATGAGAAGATCATCCAGGTCCGGGATCCAGAGCGCATGCATCGCCAGCCACCTGTCTCCACCGGAGACAGCCCTGCGAATGACGCGGCTTGAGCTAGTGACAGCTCTTCTATAGGTGAGGCGGGGCCACCCATCACGTGACCCCGCCCCCCTCTGACGCAAGGGAAAGCCTGGGCTTCCCCAGTGACGTAGTCAGAGGGTGTGTCAGAGGGGGACGGGTCACATGACGGGTGGCCCTGCCTCACCTATATAAGAGCTGTCACTATCTCAAGCCGCGTCATTCCCCGATCTGTCTCTGGTGGAGACAGGCGGCCGGCGATGCGTGCGCTTTGGATCCTGGACCTGGATTATCTTCTCATCGCTGGACCCCGGCAGAGAGGAGATCACCCATCACTGGATACCGACAACGTTGAAGCGAGGAGCGGGGATCGAGAGTGGATTACCACCACTGGATTATTATTTTTTTTAATAAAGGACTTTTTTCCACGGTGTGTGTGTGTTTTTTTACAATTATTTACACTTCCTTAGTGAATGGGTAGAGGTACAATGTACCCCATTACCAATTCACATAGGGGGGCAGGATCTGGGGGTCCCCTTTGTTAAAGGGGTCTTCCAGATTCTGATAAGCCCCCCGCAGACCCCCACAACCACTGGGCAAAGGGTTGCGGGGATGAGGCCCTTGTCCCCATCAACATGGGGACATTTTCCCCATGTTGAGGGCATGTGACCTGGTATGGTTCAGGAGGGGGGCGCTCTCTCATCCCCCTCTCTTTTCTGCGGCCGGCCAGGTTACGTGCTCGGATAAGGGGTCTGGTGTGGATTTTCGGGGGAACTCCACTCCACTGATGTTTTTAAAACTTTTTTTTGCATTGATACATGTCCCCTGGGGCAGGACCCAGGTCCCCAAACACTTTTTAGGACAATAACTTGCATATTAGCCTTTAAAATTAGCACTTTAGTTTTCTCCCATAGACTTTAACAGGGTGTTCCGCGGCTTTTCGAATTTGCCGCGAACACCTTAAATTGTTCGCTGTTTGCCGAAAAGGCGAACAATCAATGTTCGAGTCTAACTCATGTTCGACTCGAACATTGCCTGTTTGCCTTTTCGGCAAACAGCGAACAATTTGAGAACTCGAAGCTCATCCCTAGATACTGCAAACGGACATCCAATGTAGACTGGTAACGATTCCTCCAACAGCTGTATACTGCATATTTTAAGCATGTTTTCCATGCTGAATTCATGTCTAATCTTTTTAACCCTTGTGTATAAATATAATTGTTTTGAAAATAAAGTTTGTTCACTCAAATCTAATATGTTTAAATGTTTTACATTATGCTTGTCTAGATTTTTTCTGTCACTTACAATCTGTAATTACAGTGGTTGATTTACTAAAACTGGTGCACTCAGAATCTGGTGCAGCTGTGCATAGTAACCAATCAGCTTGTTCAATTAAGCTTTTGGCAATAAGACCTGAAAGCTGATTGGCTTCTATGCAGAGCTGCACCAGATTTTGCACTCTCCAGTTTTAGTAAATAATCCCCCGCAGTCAAATAGTACAGTATTTTTAGTTGTCATGGTATGATACGTTTGTTGCATGTTGATTTGAGCAAAGTTTTACCATTTTATTTAGTTTAACAATATAACATAATATTAATATTATTAAATGTTTGACTTATAATAGGGAACACAACTTAATGACGACAACAATTTGGAAGCCATTCTTAAAGCATTAAAAGAAATTCTGGTATGTTTTCTTTTTAATCTCTGTTATTGAGTATTTGTATCTGTGTGATTCACACTGTGTATGATATGATAGATTTCATAAGATGAAATTTCAGTGTATGTTTCTTTTTTGTAAATATGCTCAATCTGCACTATGTTTTTACAGAGTAAAACTTTGTGTGATCTTGATGGTGTTCTGAAAACAAATGATACGTCGGTAAATATATATTATCTACAATTACAAGTCTATTCTTAAATTTGTATGTGTTACTATTATTGTTTTTAAAAATGTTAACTTTCCCTTGATCTTTATAATTTAGCCCTTAGATCACTTTTATAGTAAAGGTGGCTAGAGATGGATTGAAATTTGGCTCAGCAGGGACCAGCTGAATTTCGATCCATGCATGGCCACGGCAGTTTCGATCCATGCATGGCCACGGCAGTTGAACAGAAGTTGATCTACTAACCGATTTCTATTCAACCTTTCCGTTAGATAAAAGCCACTTGCTAAGTTGCTATAGGCCTAATCTGTGTATTCTGATGGTCGGGGAGTCTCTCTGATGTCAGAATACAATAACGCAGCAGGGAGGATTTCCCCATGCCCTTGAGTGTGTGGATGGGGAAATCGGTTTTGTTTTTTTCACTCTAAACGGTGTATGGCCAGTTTAAGTGTGGAAACATTCAGTTTCCTTTCCTTTTCAAGGCGCAATAATTTGCAGATCAAAAAAGAGCCACTCCCGACTCTTCTCCACTCTTAAATGATCGATCTCTCCAAAGTGGTATAACTTGAAATAAAAAAAGAGGCACAGCATAGAATAATCCTTTAAAAAAGTTTTCTCATTTTATTCAAACCACACTCACTATTAAAACCGTCTCCCGACACTGGTTAAACAGGCATAGGTTATATGTCTCACGATACCGCTAGGGATAAGCCGAACACCCCCCTGTTCGGTTTGCACCAGAACCTGCAAACACACCAAAACTTTAGAACCCCGTTAAAGTCTATGGGACTTGAACATTTGAAATCTAAAGTGCTAATTTTAAAGGCTAATATGCAAGTTATTGTCCTAAAAAGTGTTTGGGGGCCCGGGTCCTGCCCCTGGGGACATGTATCAATGCAAAAAAAATGTTTTAAAAACTACAGTTTTTTCGGGAGCAGTGAATTTAATAATGCTAAAAGTGAAACAATAAAAGTGAAATATTCCTTTAAATTTCGTACCTAGGGGGGTGTAAAGTATGCCTGTGAAATGGCGCATGTTTCCCATGCTTAGAACTGTCTCTGCACAAAGTGTAATTTCTGAAGTAAAAAAGTAATTTAAAAATCACTCGCGACTATAATGAATTGTCGGCTCCCGGCATTTCAGAAAGAATTAATTCATAAAAAAAAAGCATGGGGGTCCCCTCATATTATATGGATATTAAGGGGAACCGCCGTCAATTTAAAAAAAAATGACGTGGGGTTCCCCCCAAATATCCATTCCAGACCCTTCAGGTCTGGTGTGGATTTTAAGGGGAACTCCACCCCAAATAAAAAAAAATGGAGTGGAGTTCCCCCAAAAATCCACACCAGACCCCCTTATCCGAGCACATAACCTGGCGGCCGCAGAAAAGAGGGGGTTACGAGTGAGCGCCCCCCCGAACCATACCAGGCCACATGCCCTCAACATGGGAAGGATGTCCCCATGTTGATTGGGACAAGGGCCTCATCCCCACAACCCTTTCCCGGTGGTTGTGGGTGTCTGTGGGCGGGGGGCTTATCAGAATCTGGAAGACCCCTTTAACAAAGGAGACCCCCAGATCCTTCCCCCCTATGTGAATTGGTAATGGGGTACATTGTACCTCTACCAATTCACTAAGGAAGTGTAAATAATTGTAAAAAACACACCATGGAAAAAAGTCCTTTATTAAAAAAAAAATACAGCGGTGGTAATCCACTCTCGATCCCCGCTCCCCGCTCCAACGTTGTTGGTATCCAGCGACGGGTGATCTCCTCTCTGCCGGGGTCCAGCGATCAGAAGATCATCCAGGTCCAGTATCCAGCGACAGGTGATCTCCTCTTCGCCGGGGTCCAGCGATGAGAAGATCATCCAGGTCCGGGATCCAGAACGCACGCATCGCCGGCCGAATGTGGAAACATTCAGTAGAAAACGAAAGCAAAATGATAACAAAAATATATATATCATATAACTTTTCACATTGGTATTTTATTTACTTAGAATAAGATATACTGGATCAGTTCATTATAAATCAATTTCTATATCCTATTAATATTTTATCTAATCTATATTTAAAACAGCAAGCCTTTAGTAGTGTGTTAGTAGTGCACTGATCAGCTTCAATACTAATAAGCCAAAGAGTCAGTGGAGTAGCTTTAATAATGGCAAATAAGCAGTTCACTTTGCAAGAGAATTTTTCCCACAGCTTAGTACAGTTCTTTACTTTGCAAAGAATACTTATGCACATCCAAGAAAAAAAAAAAAAAAAAAAATATATATATATATATATATATATATATATATTTTGCTTGTACGTGATTGTATTATAGAAGTCAGTAGAACTTCATCTCATTTAATGAGCTGTGAGGAAAATTCCCTTTGCAAAGTGCAACTTCTTTTACAAGGTTAATAGTCTGTTTTCCTTTAGTAAACTAAGCCCACTGACGTAGGATGTCCTAGGACAACTATAGCAGATTGGTTTGCAAACTGAACAGGTACCTGTTGATTTTCTCTGTGGTGTCATCATAAGGAACAAGGTGATCTAAAGAGTCATGCAAATTACACTAAGTATACTTATAACACTGGCTACATACCTCCTACATATGAATTTTAAATAGAAAAATACAAAGGCCCTATCACATATACACACCCTCATCTGTGCAAACACAAATTGTGTTTAGCTTATGCCTCCTGGCATTTATCATCTAAAGAATGTATTAGTACTGCAATGAATAGTTTCAATAATTGTAGGCTTTGCATCACTGACTTAGGATATCTTATGCTTGAGGTGATTGCAGCTATATTAGTCCACTTGCAGCAAAATATAATTGAGTATTGTCCGTGATACTTTTTTATTTGCATTAGCATCTACATTTTCAGAACAAGCTTTTAGGATGTACCCCCTTCCTCAAGGTACAATCAGTACTAATACACACAGTTTTAGCAGTATGTTCAAGTGATTGTAAAAAAAAAAATCCCTATAAAAGTAACAAACATGTTATACTTACCTGCTCTGGTTCAGTGGTTATGCACAAAGCAGCCCGGATTCTCCTCTTCTCGGGTCCCTCTTCATTGCTCCTGGCCCCTCCCTCCTATTCAGTGCCCCCACAGTGAGCAGCTTGCTATGGGGGCACCCAAGCTGAGTCACAGCTCTCTGTGTCCATTTAGACACAGACCCTCGACCTGGCCCACCCCCCTCTCTCCCCTGATTGGCAAGCTGACTTTGATTAACAGCAGTGGGAGGCTACTGCACTGCTACTGTGTCTTAGCCAAACAGGAAGGAGAATCTTGGATGGCTAAGACACTTGTGGACATCGCTGGACAGAGAGGGACCTCAGTTAAGTATTAGGGGGACTGAGGGGGCTACTACACACAGAAGGCTTTTAATCTCAATGCATAGAATGTATTAAGATAAAAAAAATACTTGTGCCTTTACAACCTCTTCAAATATTATTGCCAAAGCACAATTTTGCAACCTTGACATGCATTAGTAAAACTGTACATATTGTTACAACTACTTTGTGCATCCAGGTGGAATATCCCTTTCAGGACAAGGATGGGCTTTCATTTGGTGGTAAATGATTTTTTTATTATCAAAGGAAAACTGGCCCAAAATAGTAAAGAAAAAAAAAAAAAGATAAATATTTTTTTCCTTTTTACTTTAGCTGTATTTTTCTTGATACTACCATAACCTACCACCAAAATAAACATTTCCTTCTACCAATGATCGTAGCGATACCACAGGTGTAGGTTAGTTTTTTTTATGTGCCCGTAGTACAGCCCAGAAACAATATTGTGCATGTTGCTTTTTTTATTCTAATATAAACTGACAATGATTCCATTTTTTTTTTTAATCCTTCACCCTTACTTGACCCAAACACGAACCCTGACCCTGACCTAGATCACACCTTTAGCTAGGTATTTTTTCTTTATTTTTTTATTCTAAATTCAATTAGAGGCTATCACGGTGATCAGGTTAGTATGGGACCCAGGGCTCCAGATTAGACCCCAATCTTTGTGCTGGGGGTGTGCTGTGTGGGGCACTCTCAGCACAAAGAAATATACGCATATATGCAACTCCATGGGAAAAAATCCCAATCCAATGAGGACGCATATGTGCATACAGTTGGCAGAAAGGGGCTAATTACCATTGCTGTATATATGTTTGTGTGTGTGTTTTTCCTAATGCCGCGTACACACCATCACTTTATGTGATGAAAAAAACAACATTTTTAAAAATGTCAATTAAAATGACCGCGTGTGGGGGAAAACGTTGTTTTATGTTTCGTGAAAAACAACCAAAAAAAATTGAAGCATGCTTCAATTTTTTGTGTCGTTTTTCAAAACGTTGTTTCTTGTTTCACAAAAAATCACTGTGTGTAGCTAAAACATCGTTTAAAACAATGTTTTTAAACCTGCGCATGCTCAGAAGCAAGTTATGAAGCTAGCTTCAATGGAAAAGAGTGCTGAACGTAACCACGCTTTGCTAGAGCATTGTGAAAAAACGATGGTGTGTAGGCAACGTCGTTTTTTAAAATGAAGTTTCAAAAACGTTGTTTTATTTCATGATTTTAAACGTCGGTTTTTTTTCATCACAAAAAGATGGTGTACGCGGCATAAGAGATTGTTTTACTTCACATACTGCTAACACATTCTGTATTAGTACTGCTTGGACCTTGAAGAAGAAGGCACACCTGGAAAGCTTGTCCTGAAAATGTCAATGTTAGTGCAAATAAAAAGTATCATGGATAGTACTCAATTGTTTGAAAACTGAATAGCCAAACTGTTAATGTTCTCTGCAGTGTGATCAAGTTCAAGGTGATCCAAAGATTACAAACAAATTGCAAAGCTTATACTTTTTTACTATAACAAAAAAAGACCCCCACCACACATGCATGCACACATCTACCTGTACACATAAATGATGCTTTCGTTTAAAAAAAACATGCAATATTTATCATTGACATAGCATTTTTAAATGAAATAAACCTGCCTAACTGGCCTACAATAGGGCAGGTCCATTATTACAAACCAACGCCTCAAACACATACACATATAGTATATTGTGCAATTCAATTTACCGGTAGGTGATTTATGGCTTTTCTGTTATCGTGACACTGTTGAGACTTGTAGTTTCATGCCACCTGAGAAATCACAATTTGACCCTAACATACACAATTATTCTAAAGCAAATATAAAAGTAAATATTTAACCACTTAAGCCCCGGACCAATATGCTGCTAAATGCCCAAAGGCGTTTTTATAATTCGGCACTGCGTCGCTTTAACAGACAATTGCGCGCTCGTGCGACATGGCTCCCAAACAAAATTGGGGTCCTTTTTTCCCCTACAAATAGAGATTTCTTTTGGTGGTATTTGATCATCTCTGCGGTTTTTATTTTTTGCGCTATAAACAAAAATAGAGCGACAATTTTGAAAAAAATGCAATATTTTTTACTTTTTGCTGTAATAAATATCCCCCAAAAACATATATATAAAAAAAAAAATTTCCTCAGTTTAGGCCGATACGTATTCTTCTACCTATTTTTGGTAAAAATAATCGCAATAAGCGTTTATCGGTTGGTTTGCGCAAAATGTATAGCGTTTACAAAATAGGGGATAGTTTTATTGCATTTTTATTAATTTTTTTTTTTTACTACTATTGGCGGCGATCAGCGATTTTTTTCATGACTGCGACATTATGGGGGACACTTTGGACAATTTTGACACATTTTTGGCACCATTGTAATTTTCACAGCAAAAAATGCATTTAAATTGCATTGTTTATTGTGAAAATGACAGTTGCAGTTTGGGAGTTAACCACAGGGGGCGCTGTAGGAGTTAGGGTTCACCTAGTGTGTGTTTACAACTGTAGGGGGGTGTGGCTGTAGGACTGACGTCATCGATCGAGTCTCCCTATAAAAGGGATGACTCGATCGATGCAGCCGCCACAGTGAAGCACGGGGAAGCCGTGTTTACATACGGCTCTCCCCGTTCTTCAGCTCCGGGGAGCGATCGCGACGGAGCGGCTATAAACGAATAGCCGCGCCGTCGTCCCGGATCGCTCCCCGCGGGAATCCGACCGCCGCATGTAGCGGGGGGGTCCCGATCGGACCCCCCACCCGCTAGAAGGCAAGGACGTACCTGTACGCCCATTTGCCTGTACGTGCCATTCTGTGGACGTACATATACATGCGGCGGTCGGGAAGTGGTTAACAAACCTGAAAAATTTCAACCATTGAAAAATGCATATGCAGAGTTAACCTTCAATAAAAACTGCATGACAATAGGGTGCCCACGTGTCCCGGATTATGGGACTGTCCCGCAATGGACATGTCTGCCCTGGGTCCCGGGGGAACCTTCATTCCGGCACAATACAGTGTCCCGGAATTAAATATTAGACACAGCCAGTGCAGCCACCCTATTGACTACATTTGCAGAATTGGTTTCCAGCCCCGCCTGGCTTCTAGCAACCAGTGACGTCACAGACTGTCAGACAAGTTCTGCTCTTCTGTCTCCACCCACCTCGGCAGTCAGAACCTCCTGCCTCTCTGGCGCCCAGCGGCATTCAGCAGGAAGTCAGAACAGTGTCTCCCAAGTCTCTAACCAGCCAACCTACTGTGTGTCAGTCTGCCCAACTTATTCTACTGCTTGGGTGGCAGGCGGTGGGTTTGGTTAACAGCAATGGCAGTGCGAGGAAGCAACACTGGCAGAGGCTGTCCCCAGAGGAGCACAAAGTATCCAGAATTCAGTCCTGGAACTCCTCCTCCATGCACTTCACTTCAAAGACAGAGAGCAAGTGACACCATCAAGGAGCTGCAGTAAGAGACACAGGTACAGATAATATGGGGCTAGGGCAAGCAGGACTTAAATAGGGTAGCCGTGAGGTGGGCAGTGTGCTCTGCTCCTAACATTGACACTCTGGAAGAGGATGTAAGGGGGGATAGACCTGCGGTAGTCCCTCTGGAAAAATGATTCTAGGGCCCACTTATGATCTTGCACACAGGCTCACTGCCCCAAAAAATTGGCATACAAAGGGATCAAAAAATTACTTCACTGGTGCATGAATCCCAAATGCTGCAGAAAGTGGCCACTGTTTGCCACATTCTCCTTTGAGTCCATGAAGGAGTCACGATGCCCTAATTTCACAGTAAGTGGAATAATGAGGCTTAGTGTCATTCAACCCACAGGAGTACTGATGTTGGATTTTTGAGGAGGTTAACATTGAAACCAAAGCTGCATTTTTACCTGGACATAAGGATTTGCTCATTACTTAGGCTGCTTTTTATCTCCAAATCTGCTGATCCATTTTGATATTGATTTTTAATAATATACAATTGTTTTTTTCATCATGTGTTTAATTTGAGATGGCAAGGATCTCAACGGTTACTGCATATATATATTTTTTTTTCCACTGGTGAAGAGAACCTTCCTCCTACCATCTTGTTATTTACAGTATTTTCAATGATGGTCCATGGTACTGACATTTTTTACTCATTCTTAGTGTATGTAGCCCTCTGTATGTTCTTTGATGTATGTTGTCAGTTTCTTATCTGGACATTTTGCATGATTTTTGGGCACATATTTGTACAGCTTTATCACAGTGATTGAGAAAGCAACTGAGCCAGATCTCTCCTTTCTTTGATGGCATAGGCTACTACACCCTGGTGCACTGGGCGACCACACTGAGTCCTGTTTCTTTTCCTTATTGGCTGCCCTACTAGCTAATTCATATTGCATACAGTTGTATGCATTGCTAACCTTGTGCGTTGTCTTTTTTTTTTTTTTTTTTTGTGGATCCACTGTCCATCGTGTCCTGTCTGGGCAGCTATTCATACTCTTAACACTTGTTTATGTTTTTGCGTGATCTTTTGCAGCATTTTTTGTGGCCATTTTGTAATTTTTAATTTGAGATATTGTGTCATTATCTTGCCTTAACACATAACCTATTATTGTATAACTATATGTTGTGTTGCAAATTACTGTATGGGTGGTTAGTTCCTGCAAGATGTTTATAATGTGCACTGAAAAAAGGGGCCTTGTCAAAATACCAGCAAAGTACTGATGGGCTCCTTCCTGCCAACACCATGTTTTAATCTAGAATGCATGGAAATGTAATAAGGTTCAAGTAAACATGCTACCCCTAGCATAGGAAGGTTTTTTTGGAGGACTTTAAATGAGGCACATCATAGTGAACCACTATCCCTAATAAATACGAATGAAAGGGGGGATTTGGGACTTTGAGTGAGGTGTGTGACCAACCAGGATGTATTACATGTATACATAATGTACATTCATTGGTAAATAAAAAAAAAACATGTAAAAACAAATATTTATTCATTGATATAGTATACAAAGGTTATTGCATAGTGGAAACAATTCATCATATAAGTACATACAACAATGGTAGAATGAAGCCATAGTGCTCATAGGGATATAAAATCTGCTATGCATAATGCATAATCTTGCATGCTCCTCGGACCATCCTGACATAACTTTTTGACCATGGATACACTATACACCATAAGGAAAATCAGAGTCCTATGTGGATGGCCAGCTGAGCCACCAGTGATCCCCATCAGAGATTTCTATATCTTCTGCAGTCCCCCCTTTTCCAATTTGACCTGCACGGGCATTGCTTGCTCAGTTCCTAAACTGGGCATATACAGGTGGTCTTTGGCTCCCGACACCATACGTGAACAGCTTAGTTCATATATACATGGATTGCACGACAAAGTGAATTTTCACGAAACGCACAGAGAAATGTGGGATGCAATCTGCCCAGTTTTTATCATTATTCACCTGTATATCAATCCATGCTATTATGAATTTTCATAACTGATCTGCATAGCAGATTTTATATCCATATGAGTACAATGGCTTCATTCTACCATTGTTGTATGTACTTATCCGATGAATTATTTCAATTATATAATAACCTTTTGTATATTATATCAATCAATAAATATTTGTTTTTACATGTTACATGTATTTTTTTAATTACCAATGAATGTACAGGCATACCCAACTTTTAAGTACACAATGGGGTTTATTTACTAAAGCTGGAAAGCGCAAAATTAGGCTGACTTCTGCATAGAAACCAATGAGCTTCTAACCCCAGCTTTAGTAAACAAACCCCATTGCGTACTTAAAAGTGGGGTATGCCTGTACATTATTTCAACACTTAATACATCCTGGTTGGTCACACACCTCACTCAAAGTCCATAAATTCCCCCTTTCGTTCATAACATGCTACCCCTATCACTAAAATTCTAAAATAGTTCTTTTAACCCTTGTACCTGTTTCCCAATGAAAATTTAAAGCTGAAGTTCAAGCAAAAAGATGGACACATTCTAATTGTATGTCAATTGTTTTACTTATCAATGTGTAATTCTTTTCAGCCTATTTTGTGATCTAAGAACATTTCACAGAGGGCATGCCCAAGTTAGTGACCTCACTTTTAAAGGTCCCAGCCAAAACTAAAATTTGCAGGTGTCAGCGACCAAGAGGAGGAATGTCATAACTCCATTATGTTACAGTGCTCAGGCCTAGTTATTGGCTGCTAGGGGGTCACATTCTCCAGGTTGTTTCATCAACTGTGAGTTAAAATACGCAAATTCTCATTTTTTTCTGCTAACGCTGTGCTACTGTATTTAACTTTACCTTTCTAAAGGCTGGCCATAGATTGGCCATAGATTTTTCCCATCAGCTAGTGGGCTGAGAAAAACAAAAAGCTGTATGAATTCTCCTGTTCACAGAAGCGGGGTGTGTGATATTGTGTTCTGGGGGGACTCTTCCACTGTCAAAATACACTAATCAGCGCTGCAGCTGATTGGCTGCAGCCACTGATCAAATTAAAACTTCTTAACATCCCATTTTTGAGCGTGAACAGCTATAGATGGATCAAAATTCGACCTGTCCCTGCTAAACAGGCTGAATTTTGATCCATCTACAGTATAGCCAGCTTAAGGGTAAAAAGAAGCACAGGGGTTGATTTAGTAAAACTGGCGCATGCAGAATCTGGTGCAGAATCTGGTGCAGCTGTGCATAGTAGCCATTTGGCTTTTAACTTCAGCTTGTTCAATTAAGCCTTGACAATAAAACCTGGATGCTGATTGGTTTCTATGCAGAGCTGCACCAGATTTTGCTGCTGAAAAGCATCCCCACAGCATGGTGCTGCCACCACCATGCTTCACGGTAGGGATGTATTGGCCAGGTGATGAGCAATGCCTGGTTTCCTCCAGACATGACACTTGCCATTCAGGCCTAAGAGTTCAATCTTTGCTTCATGAGACCAGAGAATTTTGTTTCTCCTGGTCTGAAAGTCCTTCAGGTGCCTTTTGACAAACTCCAGATGGGCTGCCATGCACCTTTTACTGAGGAGTGTCTCCTGTCTGGCCACTCTACCATACAGGCCTGATTGGTGGAGTGCTGCAGATATGGTTGTTCCTCTGGAAGGTTCTCAGGTGCACATATAACAGGCACTTGTAGCACCATGCAACACAAACAAAAAAACATTGTCAGGCAGTCGCAGGAAAATACTATACTACAGAGCTTATTTTTCCCAGGGTAACATAGTGTGACAGGGAATAATGTGACGTGGCCATGGGAGCAGTGGCGGGGACACAATTGAAACCCCTGTAGCTATATCAGTGGGTGTCACCCAAGAGTTTGAGTAGGAAGAAAAATGTATATAAAAGATGAATGTACTTACATTTAATGGTGCCATGGAAAGGTACCAACACAAATAGTTCAATGTCCACGCACTGCCGCTTGCACCCACAGAGCCAAATGTAGAAATAAGGTGCATTGTTTTTGATTATTATGATGATGATGATGAATATATATTTTTTATTTATTTTAGTTCAAATAACATTTTGTGCAAGTAAATTACATTATGCTGTATTTTCTTTTTTAATCTAATCCCAATTTAGCTTGGTACACCTACCTCTGAGAGTGTTAAAACTCTAGTTGAATTTCTTAGACCAATCCTGGTAAGTTTTTATTTTGTTTTTCTTATTTTGTGTGTTTTACTTCTCTTCTGTATATTTATGGTTTGCTCAGTGGCAAAAGATAATTTTGCATACAGAACAATATTTTATATCTCCATCTTCACTTTGAAAAAACATTTTAGGTCAAGACGGTCATATAGGAAGATCATGTAAATGTTTACCTTTTATTCAGTTGAAAAAAAAAAAAATATATATATATATATATATATATATATATACCGTGTATATATATATATATATATATATATATATATATATATATATATATATATATAAATTTGTGTGGGTGGGTGGGGTTATGTTTTTAAGACTGTTGGAAAAATGCTTACCTAAATTTGGTTTATAAAGTATCGTAGTGGTGTTTTTGTATTACCAGTTCACAGATTTGTTTGCAATATTATATGTTTGTTTTGTTTGTATATATTGTTATTGCATGCCCTGTAGGTCATACAACATCACAGTTTTATTGGGGGGGGGGGGGGGGTTACGGATAACATGCCCAGACTGTATAGTGGGTTTCAGCTAAGAACAATGAATACCATCGCCCTGATGGTAACCCCTTCCCTGCCAGTGTCATTAGTACACTAAGGCCTCGTACACACGACCGAGAATCTTTTAGTAAATGAAACGTCGTTTTCCTCTACGAGTTTTTTGACAGGCTTGTCAAGAATCTTGTCAAGCTTTCTTTGCATACACACTGTCAAGACAAAATCTTGGTCGTTCTCAAACGCGGTGACGTACAACACATACGATGGCACTATAAAGGGGAAGTTTGATTCCACTGGAGCCACCCTTGGGGCTGCTTTTGCTAATCTCATGTTACCGCGTGTTAAGTAAAAGTTTGGTGAGAGACGCTTCGCGCTTTTCAGTCTGTTACAGCGGGACGAATGTGCTATCTCCATTACAAACCCTACTTTTAACGAAGGCGCGCTCCCATCTCATACTTTATTCTGAGCATGCGTGGGTTTCTTAGCATACACACGAACGTGTTCCTCGTCGTAAACCAGCCCAACTTGTTCTCTTTTTTTCTCGTCAGGATCCACAACAGTATTCTCGACAAAAAACATACACACGACTGTTTTCCTCTGCAAAAAAGCTCTGCCACCAAGTCGCTTGATGGATTTTGTCGAGGAAAACGGTCGTGTGTACAAGGCCTGACAGTGCACATTTTTAGCACTGATCACTGTATTAGTGTCACTGGTTACCAAAAAAGTGTCAAAAGTGTCACTTAGTATCAAATTTGTCTTCCGCAATGTCGCAGTCCTGCTATAAGTTGCTGATCTCTGCCATTACTAGTAAAAATAAAAAAAAAATTCCATGAGTATATCACAAAGCTTGTAGATGCTTTAACTTTTGCGCAAACCAATCAATATACGCTTATTTTTTTACCAAAAATATGTAGTAGAAAATATATAGTCCTAAATTTATGAAGAAATTTGATTTCTTACTTTTTTTTTATCGGATATGTTTTATAGCAGAAATTAAGAAATATAGTTTGTTTGTTTTTTTCCCAAAATTGTTAGTCTTTTTTTGTTTATAGCGCAAAAAATAAAAACTGCAGAAGTGATCAAATATCACCAAAAGAAAGCTCTATTTGTGGGAAAAAAATACATATATTTTATTTGGGTACAGCATCACATGACAATTGTCAGCAAAAATATGTAGCAGAATACATATTGGCCTAAATTTATGAAGAAATTTGATTTTTTACTCTTTTAATTGGATATGTTTTATAGCAGAAAGTAAAGAAATATAGTTTTGCTTTTTTTCCAAAATTGTTAGTCTTTTTTTGTTTATATTAAAATAAAAACCACAAAAGTGATCAAATATCACCAAAAGAAATCTCTAATTGTGGGAAAAAAGGACACAAAAAGGACATAAAAAAGTTTACTCAGGGAATGAATACTAAACGGCCAGAGGCGATTCAGTTCGCATGTGTTGCGCTATATAAGTTTCTCATTCACTAACTCACTCACTCACTCACTCGCTCATTTGCGTACAGCATCACACGACAATGTCAGTTAAAGTAACGCAGTGCCATATAGCAAAAATTTGCCTGGTCAGGAAGGGGGGTAAATCTTTCAGAGCTGAAGTGTTTAATGTGCAAAGTCTGGACACAATTCCACTTTAAGAACCAGAACTTACAAATACATCTTGCATAGTTGCTGCACTAAACTCACATGCTTAGAACACCTTTTAGTAAACATGATACACAGTGGGGTTGATTTACTAAAACTGGTGAGTGCAAAATCTGGAGCAGCTGTGTATGGCAGCCAATCAGCTTCTAACTTCAGCTTGTTCAATTAAAGGGGTTGTAAAGGTTCATGTTTTTTTCACCTTAATGCATCCTATGCATTAAGGTGAAAAAACACCTGGCAATGACGGACCCCCCAGCCCCCCATTTACTTACCTGAGCCCATTCACCTGCTGTGCGCGTCCCCCAGCATCCTCTTCTTCACGGAGTCTGGCCTTGATTACATAGATTGGAAAGATTGATAGCAGCGCAGCCATTGGCTCTCGCTGCTGTCAATCACATCCAATGACACGGCCTCCGGGGACAGGACCGAGTCATACATGCTGTGTCTATGGATGCAGCGTATATGATAGGGAGTGTGCTCGCAAGCTAACCCCCTTGGGAGAGAGCTTCCTAGAAGGGGGGTTAGCTATTGCGGGGAGGAGCCGCCATGGGACCCCAGAACAGGTAAGTTTACCTGTTTGTTTTTTTAACAAACCCATACAACCACTTTAAGCTTTGACAAAACATTAAATAAAAAAATGGAAGCTGATTGGTTTCAGTACAAAGCTGAACCAGATTTTGCACTTTCCAGTTTTAGTAAATCAACCCCAGTGACAGCATATAGGACATTTTTTTTAATGGAAAAATATAAACTCTTGCCGAGCTCTGGATGGACAACTGATACTATGATTTGACCTCATTATGTTTTATTTCTCAGTTTGTAATGTTGGAAAGTATTCACCGCTCACAGATCTGAGCTAAAAGGTGTATGTAATTGGCTGGTTAAATACTTACAATACAACAAAGCATATCATTTATTTTCATTGTTATATATGTATTTCAGGATGAATCTGGTCTTTCTAAACCACATATGGCAACTCTCTGCAGTTTGGTATGATAAAGTGTTACTGAATGCTTAATGTAATATTGCACATATCAGCTTACTTATCAACGATAACTATTTTCCCTAGTAAAAAAGCAATTGCACATCACAGACTATACTGCATTTAAAAAAAATATATAATAAATAAAGTAAAAACATGAATAGATTATTGTATCATAGTGTAAGCTTTTAACTGTGATGGTCAAAAATGTTAATTATGTAAAAACGGCAAATGCCGGAGAGTATAGAAACAGGTTATAACCTGCTAAAGTAAAGGCATATGGAAGCGCAGGTCTTATTCTCTCTTTAAATACTCAGTACAGAGAGGCCAAGAGTAGAAAAGCATGTTTCACATATCTTTCAGAAGATTGGGTGTATACAATTTCTTAGTTTTGATCCTTACATGTCCCAAAATTCTGTGTTTAACATACATGCTCAAGTAGCATATACAAAATATGCAATTCCATATAAACTGGTTTTGCCTGGAAATATTATTATACATGCATTTTTAAACACCTCAAAGGCCCCTAAAAGGGGATAGAACAAATGTTAGGTGTTTCTTGATGTCTTTGTCAAGCAAGTGAAACATTTAGATAGTCTGCAAGTGTCATTGAGTAATGTATTTATTGTTAAACTTTATTTACTAATTCATTAATTTATAATTTAAATTGACATCAGCTAAAGAAATTTAAAAGTGTTACTAAACCCACAACAGTGGGGGTAAGCAATTTTTTGTGGGCAATTTGTTGGGGCAATGGCTGGTGTTGGCGCTTCAATCATCACGGCACCATGGTTGATATGATGTCAGGATGATTGAAGTGCATTATTTCTATTATTATATTTTAATTTAAAATTGAAAATGGTTCAACTCACCATAATGCCAAATCAGTGGGAGCCCTAAGCGTGTCACTTGCCACCATTGCCTGCCACCAGATGAGGAATGTCACTTGCCATGCCGCCTGCCACCAGATGAGGAATGTCACTTGCCACGTTGCCTGCCACCAGATAAGGAATGTCACTTGCCATGCTGCCTGCCATTAGATGGGGAATGTCACTTGCCATGCTGCCTGCCACCAGATGAGGAATGCCACTTGCCATGCTGCCTGCCACCAAATGAGGAATGCCAGGTGCCATGTCACCTGCCAATGCCACTAGATGTGGATTTTCACTGCATTGGTGGCAGCATTGGTCCATTTAGCACAGAGGCAGGGCTCTGTGCAGTGGTCATTTCTGAGTGAGGGCAGGAGAGTGGTGATGCGGGGCAGGCGGTGAGAGATGTCATCTCTCTGCTCCCTGCCACAGCTATAACATTGTAGAGGCCCATGCTGTGGGGGCGGAAGAGCAGTGATGTTGGATGGGTGGAGAGAGATGATCCGCCCACCTGCCTCTCTGATCCACCTGGCTCTCTCATCTGTCCATCCACCTGCTTTGCTCTTTCATGCCGCCTGTCGCACCCGTGGCCCAGATACAGGGAGGCTAAGCAGTAAAGCATGCTTGTTATACTCACTGTGGCACCTAAGGGGTTAATCATCTGCATTGTGTAAAAAGGCTGTTTGATCCTGTATGCACAGATCCTCCTCTTCTTCCACTGACTCAAAAACAGGTCCGGATAAGACAGAGTTGCTGGAGTAAGACTGCACATACTCAGTTTTGGTGTGTATTGCTCGAGAATTTTTAAAGTTAGTGGATAAATGTCAGTTGTCTGAGCACCTCGTCCCTTTAATAATAGAGAATGCAAAAGGGGAGGGGGTACCAATAAAACCCAGGGACTGTTGATTGGTGCAAATAAAGATTGAAGAATCAAAGAGTATGTAAAAATAGAAAAACATTTTATTTTGACAATTATATGACATCAATTACGATAGATAGGTCAGATCTCCATCAGATGAAATATGGAAGATGAAGCATTGATTTGCAGATTCGCTCTACATGTTTCGCTCAAGAGCTTCCTCAGGAGCGTTTATAAGCAATTCTGGGTATCAAAAAGAAACACAAATAATTAATTGACTGTAAAAGATTACATAGTCATAGATAGATGCAAACAAATAAATGCAAACATTTTTTCAAAAACATATAAGTGGGAAAAATTACAGGTTATGGCAGAAGGTGTATGTTAAACAACATAGGCGCAAAGTAAAACTTACCAAAAGAAAAAGGTTGTCAGAAAAAATTGTATAAAATACCAGCAGATATGGACAGCCACCCCACAAGTGGAAATCACAGCCTCAAAGGGAACCATAAAGACAAAGCAGGACCATAGCTGTAACAAAGCAACCTGATAAAGATATATATAAAAAAGAGAAGAAAATAGGGGCGTGGCTTGGCGCACGGCTTGGATGGCAGCACATTAGAGGAGCTCCGGTCAGCATATAGCCTACCTGCCTGATTCCCGACCACCGCAGCACTGATGCCGGGCAAAAAGCTCTTTTTCACACCCCAGGCACGATCGCGACGAGGAAGATCGACCCCCGCGACCCGGAGCATCTCAGATCACTTTGCCCAGAAACAGTCCGCTCACCCCGGGGGGCCGATCCCAAGATGGCGCCGGCACGCCATGAGGAGGACTTCAGCGGCGAATCTGATTCAGCAGCCGAGGATGCGGGTAGGAACACATCGCGCTCCAACAAGCCTCTGACTTATGAGGACATGTCGGGCTTCACAGCGGACATTAAGTCCACGTTTTCCGCGGCCATCACGGACTTAAAAACCAACTTGGTCGTCCTCACAGAAAAACTGGCTGCATCAGAACATGCTGGAAGGCAGAGGGATAAGGCCATACAGCGGCTGGAGGGAGTTGCGGTGGCACACGCTAGTCATTTCATAGAAATGAATAGACATTTAGAAGACCTCGACAACAGAGGACGAAGGTCCAACATTAGGGTGAGAGGCATCCCTGAAACTGTAGAGTATGATCATGTTATCCCTGCCTTACAAAGACTGTTTAATAGTGTGCTCGAGAGACAAGAAGACACAGTAATAGAGTTTGTACGCGCTCACAGAGCCCTTAGGCCTAGGGGCCCTGATGCTGCGCCTCCGAGAGATATCATCTGCTGTCTCCAAGATTTCCAGTTAAAGGAGGAGATTATGAGAAAGGCTAGGAGAAGTGACCGAGTGGTATTCAACGGTGAATCTATAATGTTGTTTCAGGACCTCTCCCAGATCACCCTTAGAAATCGCAGGGCCCTGCGTCCTCTGGTGGAGATCTTGAGGGAGAAGGACATCAGATATACCTGGCGCTTCCCTTTCGCGCTCATTGTCACTGCAAACGGTCATCAGCACATACTGAGAGTGCCAGCTGATTTGCCGGATTTTTGTGAAAGCCTGGGACTGGACACAATCACTCTCCCGGACTGGTATGCTGATTTTGCGCTGCCACCATGCAACCGGAGCCCTTCTCGTTCCCCGCTCTCTTCCCCAGAGAAGAGACAGACGAAGAAAATGAAAAACGCGAGGGGTGGGGGGGCCAGAAGCGGCACCCCGGGTCGGAGACCCGCTCAAGATCAGGACAGAGCTGATGAGTACTGAATTGGCTGATCCGTCGATCTTCCTTGTTGGATGTTCTGGCTCTAATCCCCGCGGAAAGCTTGCTACACCCCAGACGACTACCTGAAACCACCTCGCACCACAACAGTGCCTAAATTTCCCCCAACATTGGAATCATTCTCCTACTCAAGGGGGTTAGGTCCCGCTTTATAGATGGGTAACCGAAGGCTGCAGAACGAAACCCCATCAACTGTTATTCCCCACTTGCACCTTGACTTAAAGTAACATACCCTGCCACCATTGAACGATTTGAAATGTATCAAACAGCCATCCAGGACTGTTCATTAACGCAAGGCTGCTTATATAACACCCCAGCTTGTCTCTGGTTTCACCTAAGGAATGAGATTACCCCCGCTGCCTTCCCCAACCCTCCCTCGCCCTCCTCCCTTTTTTTTTTTTTCTTTCCCTTTTTTTTTAATACTTTTGCTTTTTTTTATAGCTTTTTCCCCTGTATTTGTCTTTACACGCCTCACAGGGATGAAATTTGCCATGGGACTTCCAACAGGGTTGAGGGACCCACATGGTCGGGTAATCGCCATCTGTTGAGTATGGCTTTAATATGACTTATCAGCTTTGTACAATCTAATGCAGAATGGGATACTGTAGTTTGTCGGGGTCTTTCTTTATTTTCTTATTTGTTACCATGTGCTTCGCTTTCCGCAAGAGCTGTTTGCCATTTATTTTCACTCCGTTAGTTTTCCTTCCTCCCCCTCATGCATTGCTATGGGGTGGGCGGGAGAGGATTAGGTGATAGGGTGCCCCGGCCCAGTTCTGGGGCACTTCCTGCCACCTTTTGGTTTGGTCGGGATAATTCATCAATGATTGTTTCATTTGTTTTAATACAAATAGCGTATTATTAGGCTATATGTGGTTGGGAGGTACAACTTTAGTCCATTTTTGTTTATACCTATTACATTTCCAACATTGTAATCTGTTGACTGCGTTGCCTCTCAACTGAGTGGAGCAAAGACGGAGCGCATCTCCACCCTCTAGGTGGCCGCCTCCCTTTCCCCCACATAGTGTCGGTCCCTACCGGGACACAACACACTAACATTTGTTTATCCTCAATAGATAGGGCTCTATCGTGAGGAAGTTACTACACTCTCCAACCTCTCTTCTCGATTTTCTAATTCTAGAACTTATTCTGTCTTTTTTCACATGTGGAATTGATACTATAATCTAATACTCTATATTGAATTGTATCTCACCATCTTTATTTGATTCCAGGACTGGATAGTCGGGTGTTCACTCCCAGGTCAGCCTCATGGCGTACTCCTCACTAGGCAACACACCGATGGTGATCTCTCATAACGTCCAGGGACTAAATTCACCGGAAAAGCGGTCGGCGTTGCTCAGGGAACTCAAAAAAGGTAAAGCTCACTTCGTACTATTACAGGAGACGCACTTTAAAACACACCATGTGCCCAAGCTCACCGACTCAACATTCTCTAGGGCAATTCACGCCACCAATGATCTCGCCAAATCCAAGGGGGTCACAATTTTAATTCACAAAGAGGCTCCCTTCCAACTCACGGACCAACAGGTGGACCCCGAGGGTAGGTTCGTTTTTGTCAAGGGAACATATGGAGGCATCCCCCTCACTCTAGCAAATGTCTACTTCCCGAATAGGGCACACTTAACCTTTTGTAGACAGGTAATCCAACAATTACAGTGCTTTGCGGTGGGTTGTATAGTGCTAGGTGGAGACTTTAACATCCCATTGAACCCTTTGGTAGACACGTCCAATAGCAAATCCAGTGTAAAGTATAGAACCCTGAGGCAGATCAAAACACTTTTGCATTCTTTACAGCTGATTGACACGTGGAGGTTCCTGAACCCAGAAGGGAGGGACTTTACATTCTACTCCTTCCCCCACGAAAAATACACACGCATAGACTATCTTTTTGTCACGCAGAAAGACCTGTCTCTTCTAACAGATGCAAAAATTGGTATAGGCTCAATCTCGGACCATGCCCCTGTTGCCGTGACTCTAGACCTAACTAAGATACAGCCGAAGTCGCAGACTTGGAGACTAAACTCTTCCCTGATCACTGACCCCTTGCTCCTAGAAGACATTAGACTATCTCTCAAACAATTCTTTGAACGCAACATTACACCAAATATGGACCCCCTAACAATCTGGGAAGCTCACAAGTGCACAATTAGAGGGGAACTTATGAAAATGGGAGCTAAGCGCAAGAGGGACAGGGAGAAAGAGATTAAGAGACTCTCTGGGCGCATCAATAAGCTGGAAACGCTTCACAAGCAGTCACTTTCTTTGGATACTGCTTCGGAGCTCTTGGAGACTAGGAAAGCCTTACAGCAGATATTTGATAACAGGGCCAAACGTTTTTTGTTTTTTAAAAAGAAAATTTACTATGAGTCCGGCAACAAAACAGGCAAATATTTGGCAAAGGCACTAAGGGAACATGTCCATAGCAACACTATCATGGGGATTAGGGGACCAGGAGGTAAATTGGACGTGTCCACGGAAGATATTGCAAAACATTTCCATTCCTATTACACCGGTCTATACAACCTACCGCAACAACATAAGCCCTCAAGTCTCTCTGGTGATAGACCTAACATTATAAAAGACTTTCTCGTTCAGAGTGGCTTACCCACACTTGGCAGTCTAGAGACAGACACACTAGAGGGATTGATCTCCCCCTCGGAAATTCAAGAAGTCATAAAACACCTGAAGTTGGGCAAAAGTCCAGGCCCAGATGGGTTTACAGCTATTTATTATAAATCCCTAGTTGATCTCATCTCAGATCCATTGGCGAAGGCACTGAACTCCTTAGCTGACCCCAGAAAAATAACACCTGATTGGCTATCAGCATTCATTACAGTAATCCCCAAACCTGACAAAGACCCTTCTGAATGTCCCAGTTACAGGCCTATATCCCTACTAAACTTAGACGTAAATTTTTTTCCAAAATAATCGCCAATAGAATAACTCCACTCCTTCAGAAGCTGATTGGTCCTGAACAGGTGGGCTTCATGCCTGGCAAAGAAGCGAGGGACAACATTTACAAGGCCCTGCTCCTGACACATGCAGCTGTCCCATTGAACATCGAGGGCCTTCTCCTGTCCACAGACGCGGAGAAGGCCTTCGACCGAGTGACATGGGACTATATGCTGGCGACCTGTGAGCATATTGGTTTGGGTCCCAAGATGCTAACGTGGATAGCCTTGTTGTACCAGAACCCAACAGCTAGATTAAAAATAAATGGGACCCTATCTGACAGAGTCCATATTTCGAATGGTACGAGACAGGGGTGTCCCTTATCACCACTATTGTTCATTCTCTCGCTAGAGCCCTTTATTAGAACCATAAACCTGGAGGACTCAGTTAAGGGCTTCACAGTCGGGATTAGAGAATATAAGGTGGCTGCCTTTGCGGACGACCTGTTATTTTTTCTCACCAACCCCCATATTACCATCCCCAACTTAATAAAACACTTCACACAATTCGGCTACATTTCCAACTTAAAAATTAATTATACGAAATCCGAGACTATGAACATAAACCTCCCAGAACAAGTTCTGGCCTCTGCTAAGGAGTCATCCTCCTTTAAATGGACTGTCAAGAGCATGAAATATCTGGGTGTCAGATTAACACCACAATTAGCTTCCATCTTCAATGAAAATTTCACTCCACTGTATGGCTCCATTAGAGAAGACCTCGAGAGATGGCACAAGGGGTTTTTCTTGTGGTTTGGGCGAGCAGCAATTATCAAAATGACCATTCTCCCAAGATACTTGTACCTAATTCGCGCCCTTCCGATACATATACCAGCTAATTTCTTTTCAGCCCTCCGTAAAATTATTCGCAAATTCCTCTGGGCCCAGAGAAAACCTAGGCTAAAATACAATCTACTACTTAGAATGAAGGAACAGGGAGGACTTGGACTACCCAACTTTAGACACTACTATTTAGCGGCCCAGTTGACGAGGGTCATAGACTGGCACTGCCATCAGGACTCAAAGGATTGGGTGGGTTTGGAAGGCGAGTTGAATTCTATCCCCCTGAAGTTCTCACCCTGGATGGATTGGTCGAGTTTACCAAAAGGCACAAAAAATCATCCCATCACGGGCACAACTCTAAAACTAATTCACGAGCTAGCCCAAAAAACAAACCTGCTGACTCCCACAGGACCTCTTACTCCATTAGGTGACAATCCGGATTTCATTCCTGGGGTTGATAATGCTCAATTCCGCCCATCTGAGGGTAGAGGCCACCTCCTTGCAGGAGATTGCTTTTCCCAGGGCACGGTTAAGGACTGGAGCACATTGAAAACGGACAATAACCTCATAAACTTCCCTTTCTGGGCTTACCTACAGCTTCGTAGCTTCCTACATAGCAAAGGCGAACCTGACACTTTTTGCAAACCCTTGACAGAATTTGAGTCGGTGTGTTACACTGGTGAGCATCTTCCCAGAGCAACGTCGACGGCCTATGGATGGCTGCAGAGAGATTGTTGCGACCCAGAGGATGGACTGAGGAGGACCTGGGAGGCTGAGCTACAGGTAAACATAACACCCAAACAATGGAGAAAAGCGTGTATTTTAACACATAAGTGCTCAATAAGCACGAGATTGCAGGAGACAGCATACAAACTGTTGACACACTGGTACTTGACGCCTGTTAAGCTACACAGTTGGGATCCTTCAAAGAGTGATCAATGCTGGAGGTGCAACAAAGAAAAAGGCTCTCTATCCCACATTTGGTGGAGCTGCCCATTAATAAAGCCATATTGGGTTGAAATCACCAATATGATTCTCAAAATCACAGAGACCACACTACCACTTGACGCTGCATGCTGTCTCCTGCACATCTCCAACTGGCCCCTCAAAAAATACAAAAATTCGCTCACAAAACACTTGATAAACGCGGCCAAATCCCTAATTCCAACACGTTGGAACACAACAAGACCACCTTCGGTAGCGGACTGGCTTCTCAAGGTCACAGAAATCCATGAAATGGAAGACACATTAGCTCAATTCAAAGAGTCGAATGAGGGTTTCCATGAAACCTGGCGTCCCTGGGTCATATTCAAATATTCTGAAGCCTTCTCTGAAATAACAAAGTCCCCAACCGTAGTCAATACACCGTAAACCTGACAGGTAATCGTCTAACACTCACTCAGATCTATATCCATATATCTGCACCTTCTGGTTCAGTGTCACCCCTCGGTCCCCTCTCCTGGATCTATATACATGTTATCCAGTTCAATCCACATGTGAAACTCTTCTTTCATATCTTGATTCCTCATTCCACTATGTCTTCCCTATTATATTCTAGCTCTCTACCCCTGAGCCCTCAGGTTTGCTCTTTCCTCTTTTCCTATGTCTTTTAAACCTTTCTTGTCCTCATAGAAGCCATATCGGGACACCAATCCAAATGCTCTATGCATGACGCAAGGCCGGCTTAGATAAGTTACTCCTCATGAGTTGATAGCTCAGACTTTAATTAGTTGACGAACTGTTCTATTCGTGGAATCTTATATGTGTGATTTCTAACACATAATATATCCTCTACTGATTAGACACACGGAGATATGTTATGTAAATGTGAAACTTCATATTACTACATGTTTGCCCTGATATGTACTTTGATTCTCTTTTGTTTCAATAAACTTTGAATGTTAAAAAAATAAAAAATATGTATATAGCACAAAACGGCATATATATATATATATATATATATATATATATATATATATATATATATATATATATATATATATATATATATATATATATATATATATATTTATATATATATATATATCATACATATCAGTGGATTTAAATCAGTATATAGGTAAGGAGAGAGAGAACCCTATTGAGTAGAACCAATCAATAATAACCCACGGATGGGATCAATGATGATAGGAGCAAAAAATGCCTGTAGTCAAAAAATTGACAATTAAAGAAGCCCAAAAATTGGGATCTATATAAAGAAAAGAGAAAATAATAATGAGGTATATAAATGGATAGATAACTTTCAAACAACAATTTGCAATAGCATAAGTCAATTCAGCGAAAAGGCTAATATAAGATTTACCTAAACAGGTGTGCACAAGGCACAGTAAATTGCCTGGGTGGATGGAGAGAAGGTCCCTCTAGGTGGTGTGTCTGGTCGGCAAATGCACGACTGGAAACAGCCATCGCGGTGGCGTCTGACAAATCCGATGAGGACATGTGATCATAACGTCAGCACATTCGCCCACGTGGTGCATCAGCTGACCAGGTGTGGCGAATCAACACCGCTCACCGGACGGCCAATGGAAAAGGCCTGGAGCGGCGGCGCTGAGTGATCAGCCACCATCTTGGATGCTGGAAAAGCTCCAGCACTATTAGCAAAAAAAAATGCAAGTGAAAGGCGCGTATAGGTAAAAAATGAAAAAATTACGCGCAAAAAAGGGATGAAAAATGCTTGATAGTGAGAGGGGAGTACCGACATATGGGGTCAAAAATGAAGACCAAAAGGAGAAAATACAAAAGGGATTGGTTAAACCGATTAACCCTAAAGGTCCCTACATGTCCGTAAGGTCCCGCTGAGTATCTCAGGGTCCAAGAGAGGGGCATGACGCCACCAGGGGCAATTGCCATCCGGGCTAGAAAGGTAAAAAACAAGCACGCTGGTAAAGAATACAAAAGAGAAAGTATATATATATAAAAAATATATATAAAAAAACTATCAGTTTACACCGAATATATAAATAAATTAGTCATAAACAAATAATGCGCCTGTTTAATAGCAATTCCTGAACTACAGGTTCCGTTACATGGATTGAATATAAGGACATCGACACATATTGCACATGATAACACATAAATTAAATGCAAGAAACAATAAATCGAAGGGAATATAGTTCCAATGAAGGTGAGGAAAAATAATAAATAAATTAGAAAATAAATTACACAAAAGGCTTGAAACTGAGTGCTTCATTTAACCCAGGGGGAGTCAAAGCAGATAAAGAGTGAATCCATTTGGCCTCCTTTTGAAGCAAAATGTTGTCATAATCCCCCCCTCTATCACCAGGGGGGATGTATTCAAGAGCCGAAAATTTCATTTTTTTGGCTGTTGAATTCATGATAAATGCCCGAATGGTGCCAGCCTAAGGCACACCTGTGCAATAATCATGCTGTCTAATCATCATCTTGATATGCCACACCTGTGAGGTGGATGGGTTATCTTGGCAAAGGAGAAGTGCTCACTAACACAGATTTAAGCAGGCCATACACGGTCGAATTTCGAACGACTTTTCTTTTCAAAATCAGAAAGTTATTTTTTTGTGATCTGATGATGCCACCATTGATTTTCAAAATTCGGCTGAACAAACCTTCATGTTGCTACAGAAAATAATATTTGTGGCCGGGAATCTTCTTTTCTCTCCGGGAATCATCTTTTCTCTCCGGTAATATTTTTTTCTTGCACATGCGCATTTTTTTTTCTATTACATTTCTCGCACGATTCTCCCATCATTGATCAGAAAATAGTTTGTTTTTCAAAAAATTTCCAAAATAGAGGACAATGCCACGCTATCCCTTAAAAGTGAAGAAGTGCAGCAGCTAGCACAGCAAAATAGATCAAAAATTGCAACAAAAAAATATACAAACCGGTGCAGCGCTAAATATATGACAATTATCAAATAACAGATATCAGAAAATAAGTGATTGTGGTCATCACCACATAAAACCACCGTAGTGAAAAGATTTGTGAAGAATTAAATAGATAAACCAAGTCCATATATAGTCCAATTAATAGGTCACTGAACACATTCTAATAGTGACTAGTTGATAGGAGATCCACCACCATTTGTTATAAGGCTTACCAAAGGGATTGAACCCAGATGGGCGTATACCCACTAGGTCAATCTACAGTAGCTTGTAAAGATCAATGCACAATAGGAGGGATGTCACAGGCGATTCAGAACAATCTCAATAAGACCTCAGGCTTGCGGATCTAGGAAACCCAGACAGGGACTCCAACCAGTGCAGATATCAAAGACACAGCGATGGAACTCCCAATCATATGTTATGTATCATACCATCCAACCGATAGAGATATATGAAAAAAGAAGAGCAGGGGCGCACATAGTGTAATTCTGCAAGCTATCCCACAGCATTGCAAGACTGATGCCACTGTTACCCTGATTTTATAAGCGCTTTTTTACATCACTGCAAATGTGAGTGTTTCTTAAAGCGGTGGTTCACCCTGCAGAACAACATTTCAGCATAAAATCCGGCATAGTAGCGCGAGCTACACTATGCCGGTCTTAATTTTTTTATCCCCGTACTCGCGGTTATATCGTACATAGACGATTCCGTCTGCCGCGGGGAATGGGCGTTCCTAGCAAGAGGGAGGGTGATTGACGGCCGGCTCTGGCACGTCACGCTCCCCGAAGACAGCCGGAGTAGGTCTCGGCTCTTCACGGCGCCTGCACACAGGCTATGCGCAGGCGCCGTGAAGAGCCAAGCCTATTTCGGCTATTTCCGGAGAAGCGTGACGTGCCAGGACCGGCCGTCAATCACCTTCCCTCTCCATAGGAACGCCCATTCCCCGGAATCTTCTATGTACGATATAACAGTGAGTACGGGGATAAAAAAATACAGACAGGCATACTGTAGCTCGCGCTACTATGCCGAATTTAATGCTAGAGGGAAAATATTTTTTTTATATAGGGTGAACCCCCGCTTTAATAAATGCTGTGAAATATCTTGCAGAATTACGCTATGTGTGCCCCTGCTCTTCTTCTTTTTTCATATATCTCTATCGGTTGGATGGTATGATACATAACATATGATTGGGAGTTCCATCGCTGTGTCTTTGATATCTGCACTGGTTGGAGTCCCTGTCTGGGTTTCCTAGATCCGCAAGCCTGAGGTCTTATTGAGATTGTTCTGAATCGCCTGTGACATCCCTCCTATGGTGCATTGATCTTTACAAGCTAGATTGACCTAGTGGGTATACGTTCATCTGGGTTCAATCCCATTGGTAAGCCTTATAACAAATGGTGGTGGATCTCCTATCAACTAGTCACGATTAGAATGTCACCCATTAATTGGACTATATATGGACTTGGTTTATATATTTAATTCTTCACAAATCTTTTCACTACAGTGGTTTTATGTGGTGATGACCACAATCACTTATTTTCTGATATCTGTTATTTGATAATTGTCATATATTTAGCGCTGCCCCTGTTTGTATATTCTTTTGTGGTCTATGACTTTGTACATAGAAAAAAATCATAGATCATTGCGTTCATGTCATGATAAATAGGGGATAACACAAAAGTGTTGTGTTTATAATTCTTTTCAGTGTATGTACCGATCATAGATCTGGAGTCTGTTGAAAATGTATCAGCCCATACCAAAATAATAATTACACTTAATTACCCCTTTGGTAAGCATTCATGGTCATGTATGTAAATGGCTGCATTCAGTCTAAAAAAATATATTTTTTTTTTTAGATGGCACCTGCTCTTAACCCCGGTTATGCACTTATGGCAGTAAGTATTACATTACATTACATATACATTCACAGAGGATGTTTTAGTTGCATTGAGATATGTTATGTAAGCAATAGACATGTACTTAGCCATTCTATTTGAATGTACGATGTGCCACTTGGGTGCATACTCTGACAAAATAGCCACCATAATCATAATAATAACTGCACTTTTTTCATGCCTGCAAGTTGGCAAGTTATGCCCATAACTGCAGGCAGGTCATTTTCAGACTGTCTACATCTGGATTGTAGTACTTTCACAAGATTAAATGACCATTGTTAGGTGAGTGTGTAATATTAAAAAGTGTGCTCCTTGCCTAAGGAATGGTAAATCAAACAGGTGTAACTGGTAATTGATCAGATAATGGTGTGTTCAAGAGAAAGAGTGTAGTAGAGAATATGAGGTCTGGACTGTTTACAAAGTTTCTGTATTGTGTCAGTAAGTGAAGACAGGACCACCAGAAAGGGTCTCTTGCCAGGGATCCATGCAGGAATTCAGAATCTTTCCCTTTATCTATCTGTGGACACCCACTGACTGTGACCACTTTCATACTGACCATCATCTTGTACCCCACCTATAGAATTGCTTATGCATCAGTCACTTTCACTTTATATAGAAATACAACTGCTATTAGTTGTGCACTCCACAAATCTGGCTTTTATGGAAGAGTGGCAAGAAAAAAGCCATTGTTGAAAGAAAGCCATAAGAAGTTAAGTTTGCAGTTTGCGAGAAGCCGTGTGGGGGACACAGCAAACATGTGGAAGAAGATGCTCTGGTCAGATGAGACCAAAATTGAACTTTTTGGCCTTATAGCATAGTGATATGTGTGGCAGAAAATGAACACTGCACATCACCCTAAACACACAATCCACACTGTCAAACATGGTGGTGGCGGCATCATGTTGTGGGGATGCTTTTCTTCAGCAGAGACAGGGAAGCTGGTTAGAGTTGATGGGAAGATGGATGGAGCCAAATATAGGGTAATCTTAGAAGAAAACATTTTAGAGTCTGCAAAAGACTTGAGACCGGGTCGGAGGTTCATCTTCCAGCAGGACAACAACCCTAAACATACAGCCAGAACTACAATGGAATGGTTTAGTTCAAAGAATATTCATGTGTTATAATGGCCCAGTCAAAGTCCAGACCTAAATTCAATTGAGAATCTGTGGCAAGACTTGAAAATTGCTGTTAACAGACACTCTCCATCCAATCTGACAGAGCTTGAGCTATTTTACAAAGAAGAATGGGCAAAAATGTCACTTTGTAGATGTGCAAAGCTGGTAGAGACATACCCAAAATGACTTGCAGCTGTAATAGCAGTAAAAGGTGGTTCTACAAAGTATTGACTCATGGGGCTGAATACAAATGCACACTTTTCAGATATTTATTTGGAAACATTTATAATTTTCCTTCCGCTTCACAATTATGTCACATTTTATTACATAAAATCCCAAAAAAATACATTTACATTTTTGGTTTTAACAATGACAAAATGTGGAACATTTTAAGGGATATGAATACTTTTTCAAGGCACTGTAAATGATTCAGATTATTCTAATATTGCACAAAGATAACCTGAAAAATCAGTATTTAAATAATGATTTTTCCAAACCTGCTTGGCGCTATGTGAAAAAGTAATTGCACCCCCCTGCTAAATCATTTATGAACTGTGATTAAAGCGGAGTTCCACCCAAAAGTGGAACTTCCGCTTAATCCACTCCTCACCCCTTTACATGCCACATTTGGCATGTCCCAAGGGTGGCACAACCGGTTATTAGGTTTAGGGGACAATTACATTTTCACATAAGGCCAAGCTGGTTTGGACAGCTTTTTTCCCTTAATAAATGAAATCACCGTTTAACCGCTTAAGGCTTGCCGAACACAGATTTATGTAGACAGAATGACACAGCTGGGCAAATGGGTGTATGTCTACGTCCCTTTTAATTTGCCGGCCGTGTGGTCGCGAGCTCCGTGACCGTGCCCACGGGTCCCACGGACTCGATGTCCGCCGGTGTCCCACGATCGGGTCACAGAGCTGAAGAACGGGGAGATGTTAGTGTAAACACAACATCTCCCTGTTCTTCCTAGTCAACAGGGAACAGCGATCAGTGAAGTGTCGGCACGGCAAGCCACGACCCCTAACAGTTAGAAGTACTCCCTAGGTCACACTTAACCCCTTCAGCACCCCCTACAGGTTAACCCCTTCACTGCCAGTGTAATTTTTACAGTAATCGGTGCATTTTTTATAGCACTGATCGCTGTAAAATTGACAATGGTCCCAAAATGATGTCAAAAGTGTCCGATGTGTCAGCCATAATGTCACAGTCATGATAAAATAGGATTTTTTGTACTCACCATAAAATCCTTTTCTCCATCGTCGAATGACGGACACAGCTCCTTAAATCTTGACAAGTGGGTTATGTTCCATCTATTTGGAGAGGACTAGGCAGACATGTTAATTATCTTAAAACATGTAACTTTAACAGAGTTGAACAGCCCCGCCCAGGGGGTAGTCTCTCCGGTCATAACCCCTCACCCTGCAGCATGCAGCTCAGTTCTTCAAAAAGCAGTACAAACTTAAAAAGGAGGGGTGGGTGCTGTGTTTGTACATGGCTGACAGAGAAAAGGATTTTACGGTGAGTACAAAAAATCCTATTTTCTCTTTTCGTCCATGGACGGACACAGCTCCTTAAATCTTGACTAGTGGGACGTCCCCAAGCAGTGTCAGAAAAACGAGGGGTGGGAACAGCATTAAAAAAACTAACTTCACCCCAAATAAGCAGAGCTCCTCAACAGAGGAGGTGCAAACTCAAACCTTGCGGCCAAAGGAAGCATTCGAAGATGCATTCACATCAACCTTGTAAAATTTGTGAAACAGACGCTTGATGTCAGAAAGCCCAGGAAGCACCAATTGCCCTGGTCGAATGCGCTGTGACAGGGAAAGGAGGCACCCGCGCCTTAAGGGCGTAGGCCTGGATGACGGTCTGCCTGATCCACTGAGAAATAGTGGCCAGCGAGACCGCCAGGCCCTTCTGCGGACCAGACACCACCACAAACAGTGAGTCCGACCTCCGGAATGGAGCCGTAGCAGACAGGTACACCCGCAGAGCACGTCCAACGTATATAGAGCAGCCTCTTTGGGATTCGACAGTCGAGGACACGAGGACGGAAGTACAATGTCCTCATTCAGGTGAAAAGCTGAAACTAACTTCGGAAGAAAGGAAGGCTGCGGGCATAGCACCGCCTTATCCTTGTGGAGGACCAAGTATGGCGACTTGCAAGACAAGGCCGCCAACACAGAAACACGCCTGACAGATGTAATGGCTACTTAAAAAGCCACTTTCTGAGATAACGTCAAGAGAGGAATTTCTCTGATGTTCTCAAAAGGAGGCTTATGAAGAGCCAAGAGCACCAGATTCAAATCCCACAGAGGAAGCAGTGGTCTAATCGGGAGAAGCACATGTCAAACCCCCTGCACAAAAGTACCTTCTAGCGAGTGGGTCGCCAAGGGTTAATGGTACTTAAGACAAGTTTCTGATCCACTCCACACTGTAAAAACAGCAGGACCCTGTCAAAACGAATACGTCCGTGGACACCATCTCCTCGCACATAGAGATGCGATGGTAGATCTTCCACGAAGATGACTTCCGTGCCCTCAGCATGGTTGAAATGACCGAATACGACCTCGGTCCCTTAGCACCTGGCTTTCAATAGCCATGCCATTAAAGCCAGCGACTGTAAAGCAGGATGAAGTATGGGACCTTGAGATAGAAGGTCCTCCCGCATTGGCAGCCCCCAGAGTGCATCCACCACCAGGCGCACGAGGTCGGCGTACCAGGGACGCCGGGGCCAATCTGGAGCGATTAGAATCACTGGGATCCCCTCTGTGTCCACTCTGCGGAGCATTAAGGAAGCAACTTCAGTGGGGGAAAGGCATAAATTAGCTGATACTGACCCCACAGGGCCACCAACGCCCCTGACGCGTCTGCCCAAGGATCTCTGGACCTGGCCACGAACCTTGACACCTTGCAATTGAGTCGAGAAGCCAGGAGATCCACGTCTGGGGTGCCCTACTTCCGGCAAAGGAGTTGAAACACTTCCGGATGCAATGACCATTCCCCCCTAATCCAGCATCTGGTGACTTAGGTAGTCCACCTGCCAGTTTTCTACACTCGGAATGTAAACGGCTGACAGAGCCGACACGCTCCTTTACGCCCACCACAGGAGGTGAGCGACCTCCAATGCCACAGCCGAGCTCCTTGTTCCCCCCTGATGGTTGACATAAGCCATCGCTGTGGCGTTGTCCGACTGGATCCTGATTGGACGTCCTTGTAGCCTCTGAAACCACGAGGAGAGGCACAGCCTGATCGCTCGAAGTTCTAGTACATTGATCGGCAGGCGGGATTCATCCGGAGTCCAGCAACCCTGGGCCGACTGGACCACCCCAGACTCCCCCCCAACCTGTGAGGCTGGCGTCCATCTTGATCACAGTCCAATGGAAAGGAAGGAACGACTTCCCGGACTGAAGAGCCGGGATCTCAGCCACCAACTCAGGGAAGCCCTGACCAGGTGACTTACCTGAATCTGACCATCCAGAGACAATGGAGATATGTTCCATTTGGACAGGATCTCCTTCTGCAAGATTCGGGTGTGGAATTGGGCATACGGTACTGCCTCGAAGGAGGCCACCATGAGGCCCAGAACTCGCATGGAAAAACGGAGAAACGACTATTTGCGGGATGCTAACAATTTCACAGCCGACTGGAGTGTCTGCAACTTCTCCAAAGGAAGGATGACCTTCGCCTCCGAGGAGTCCCGGGTCAACTCTAGGTACTCCAAATGCTAAGACTGACTTCTGAATGTTCAGCACCCAACCAAATTCCTGGAAGGTCTGACTGGCTATAGACACGTCCTCCTCTAATTCTGAGCCAGAAGCAGCTCTCAGAAGAAGATCGTCTAAGTAGCCCACGACAGCAATGCCTCGCTGTCTCAGCAAAGCCAGAATTGGGGCGAGCACCTTGGTGAAAACTCTTGGTGCTGACGCTAGGCCAAAGGAAAGAGCTGCAAACTGATAACGGTCTTCGCCGATCGCAAAGCGCAGAACCTCTGATGCCCAGTGCAGTGGGGACATGCAAGTATGCGTCCTTGATGTCCAGGGATGCCATAAAGTCCCCCGGATGGAGCACAGCAACCACCGAATGAATGTATTCCATTCTGAACTTTTGCACCCTCGCAAAGGCATTGAGGGCCTTGAGGTCCAAGATCGGATGGACACCGTCCTTCTTTGGGATTACAAACAGATTCAAATAGAATCCCTGAAACCTTTCCTTCAGTGGCACAGGTAAAATTACCACGCAAGTACTGAGCAAGTCTTGTACTTCTCCCATTAAAGCAGCCCGACGAGCCAGAAGGAGGAAGATTTGAGGGAAACAATCTGATTGGCGCACAAGAAAGAAACTCGATCTTGTACCCTGAAGTTAGCACCTCGCAGACCCACTGGTCGGAGAGCAGGGAGGTCCACCAAGCTGCAAACCCGCAAAGCTGTCCCCTTACCCTTGAGTGGGGCGGGGGCAAAACTTCATGCGGTAGCAGGCTTGGTAGCCGGCTTGTTTGGCTTGCGCACTCAGAGACGCTTCTGTCCCCCAGCTGGAGCTTTGTCAGTCTGGGAGGATCTGCCGGCCGACCCTGACTGATGGAAATACCGCTACTGCACGGAATAGGAGGGCCCCGGCTTAAGCCACGGCTCCTTCCCCTTAGAGGACTAAGGGAGAAGTGTGCTCTTACCTCCAGTGACATCCTTAATAATGTTGTCCAGCGAGGTACCAAAAAGCCTCCCACCTTTAAAGGGCAAATCTGCAAGAGCTTTTGTGGATGCTTGGTCAGCGGACCAGAATTTCAGCCAAATCAGGCGGCGTAATACCACCGCCGATACAGAGGCTCTGGAGATCAAGGGAGCTGCATCCAGAGTGGCATCACAGACATACAGAAGGCCATGTACCAACTGGTTGGCCAGCCTCACACACTCAGGGGGGAGCTGATGCCCCTCCATTGTGAGAAAGTGGTAATTAGATGCGCAACCAAATAACAGCAAATAAAATTGCATATGAAAAAAAGTCCTCTCTTCAATAAAATAAAAATTCACAACTAAAGCAGTGTCCGAACATATCTACAGGAACTCCAATGCAATCTTCCTCTGACAGACGAAATAGGTGTGTAGGTATCTTCCTCAGAATGTTTCCACAAAGCAGATATAAGAAAGGGCTGCTTGCCAGATCCGTAGGATCCCTATGACAGAGATCAAATCGGCTCAACACAAATGTCATCAGCTGGTAGGACCCTTCCCCTGATCCTCTCCTCTGCTGGCAGTCTGGAAATTACAAAACAATCTCCTGCAGAGTCCTTCTATGGGTGGGATCGTCCTCAGAATATATTGTGGAAGCGTGTTAATGAAAGGAGAAAAAAGTGCTTCATAGTGCAGTAGGTTACTTAAAAACTTTCTTTAATTCCAATTGCTGGACAAAGCTGACATCTCAAAGGTTCAACAAATACAAAACAAACCAGCCGCGGCTCGAGCCAGCCAGCTGGGGGCGCCGTGCCGTCAATTGCTATCGCTCCACCTGACGCTGCATTTCTACCTATTGGGCATCGACTGGGAAAGGAGGCATGCCTCCTCCATTGTTTGGCGCAAAATCTTTTCCCATTCAGTAAGCGTCTGAGACACCAAAGTTGTAGCCAAAATAGGCCGCAACGCAGACCCCAGCATGGTGAACATGGAACAGGTCACAGCTTCAGACACCCTATCAGTAGGGTCCTTAAAGGCAGGGGTCCCCTCTACCAGGAGAGTGGTTACCTTATTTAGCCGAGAGACCGGGGGGTCCACGAGCGGAGGAGAGGCCCATTTTTTCAAAAGGCTCTCCTCAAATAGATAACGGACCGCCATACACTGAGGGACCACAAAGGACTTCTGCGGCCATTCCCATTCCTTATCTATGAACTTATCAAAGAGAGTAACATAAGAAAAAACTTTCACAGAGCGGTTAGATTTGTGTGACCCAAAGGAGACAGACCCCTCTGTGGAAGTCCCAGCCACATCCTCCAGCTTGAGAGAGTCCCTCACAGCATCAATAAGTGCACTCACAAGTGCCCTGTCTTGCACTGACCCGGACAAGGGGTCCTCCTCACCAGGGAGGTCCTGGTCCGCATCCTCTAAAAAAAACAGAACTGGGATCCTGAGCCGCAGCTAGGCCCAAATCCGAGTCAAAAGATTCCCCAGAAGATGGCAGGGGGAGGGGGCGCTTTTTAACCCCTTGCGCCCGCACGCCGCTTTCACCCTGGCAACAAATTACTCCAGGACCGCTGACAGTGTATCTATGGGAACCGCAGGTGCAGGGGCAAGGTTTGCTGCCTCTGGCAATTTAGGGGAACAAAGACCAGATACTGACTCCATAATCTACCACTGACAGCCCTCAGGGACTAAGGGAAAAACACTCAAGAAGTCCACCCTCCTTCCTGCACCGACCGGGGGGGGTTACCCAGGGGACTCACCACCCAGAGGGAGACCGCTCGGCACTGCTGCCCGCCTTCCTCCTCTACACAGCGTGTGTGTGAGGAAAAAAACTGTGAGGGAAAAACTGTGAGGTGAATGAGCTGCGCAGCGTTCAGAAAGCCAGTGCTAGAAGCCAAAACCCACTCCAAAATGGCTGCCAGACGCCTCAGATAAAGGGGCGCAGACCACAATAAAATGGCCGCCAGCAATACCAACCTGCGCCACAGCGCAGCCATGACAAAATGGGCGCCAATGTAAATTTCAATAGAGAAAGCAGGCACACTAAAAATGGCGTCAGCGCTGCAAAAAATGTCGCCTGAGCCCCGCGATGTGGACGAGAAGGCCGTGCCAAGACCTCCCAGGAGACAGACAACCCCTCACAGAAAGCGGACCCCGGCACCGCATGGTCCCCCACAGGGACCCGGAGTCCCCCCACAGGTACACCCCGGTTGCAGCGGGCCCTAGGGCAGGAGGGGAAAGGGAGACAGAGAGCAGGGAAAGGGAGGACAGTTACATGTTTTAAGATAACTAACATGTCTGCCTAGTCCTCTCCTAATAGACGGAACATAACCCACTTGTCAAGATTTAAGGAGCTGTGTCCGTCCATGGATGAAAAGAGAAAAATCGCTGATCGCCGCTATTACTAATAAAAAAAAATTATCAATAAAAATGCCATAAAACTATCCCCTATTTTGTAGACACTATACATTTTGGGCAAACCAATCAATAAACGCTTATTGCATTTTTTAACAAAAAAATGTAGAAGAATACGTATCCACCTAAACTGAGGGAAAAAAAAAATATATATATATATATATATATATATATATTTTTTTGGGGGGAATATTTATTATAGCAAAAAGTAAATAATATTGCATTTTTTTTTTCAAAATTGACGCTCTTTTTTTGTTTATAGCGCAAAAAATAAAAACCACAGAGGTGATCAAATACCACCAAAAGAAAGCTCTATTTGTGGGAAAAAAAGGACATACATTTTGTTTGGGAGCCATGTCGCACGACCGCGCAATTGTGAGTGGTCAGACGATCGCCTGGGACCTGTCACGTGCCCCCTAAATTTGGGTTAGACGTTGCATACATAAAACAAAACAACTGCTGTGAACACCGATGGGTGAATCCGTAACAATTAGTGTAATGCCACGTACACACGGTCGGAATTTCTGTCAACAAATGTTCGATGTGAGCTTGCTGTCGGAAAAACCGACCGCGTGTATGCTCCATCAGACATTTGCTGTCAAAATTTCCAACAACAAAAATTTGAGAGCTGGTTCTCAAATTTTCCGACAACAAAAGTTGTTGTCGGAAATTCCGACCGTGTGTACACAAGTCAACTAACAAAAATTCTATGCATGCTCGGAATCAATTCGACGCATGCTCGGAATCATAGAACTTAATTTTTCTTGGCTCGTCGTAGTGTTGTACGTCACCGCGTTCTTGACGTTCGCAATTTCCGACAACATTTGTGTGACCGTGTGTATGCAAGACAAGTTTGAGCGAACATCCATCGGAAAAAAAATCCACGGTACGCGGCATAAGTGCATAATAAGCTGATGCTGAGCTGTAGTGTAATGAATGTGTCACAAGGTGATACAAATATTGATGCTGAAAGTAATACTAAAGATGTGCTCAAGATGGCAGTATAAACCAGACTTGCAAATGCAAAACCTTCAAATAACAAACTCCTTACAATAAAAGTGGTAAACAAACAATTTCCATAACAAGACAAATACCATGTATAACAAAAAAGTGTGTAATCAATCAATCGGTGCTCATATTCAAAAATGCATACATGAACATAATACTGGATGATAAAGGGAAGATGTGACAGATAAAAAATGTCTCTGAAATAATCCTGGGATTAAAAGGTCACTAAAGGAAAACATTTTTTTTTGCTGAAATGACTGTTTATTGGGTATAGAGACATAAAAGTTAACTGATTCCTTTTAAAAATGATTAAAAATTGAATTTAATCTATCATATAATGTGCCTCTAGTTTCACTTTCGGTTTTAAAGGTACATACATGAAGTTCCGGGTGAGAGGTGAGTCGGGAAGACTCACAGAACAAAAACAAACAAATCCAGGGCAGTGTTTTGTTTTTAAAATGAATCTGATTGGTTCTGTTAAGTTTTAGACACACAGTAATGACAGCTTAGACCACCGTGAAAATCTCCCAGTATGATGGTTATAAGGAAACAGGCAACCAGGAAGTGTGGAGATCACAGCAGAATTACAGCTACTTCAAAGCAAAAACGAACAATGAGGACATGAAACCAGTACTGCAGTAAGGTAAAGGAAGCTATTTAGCTAAAAAAATAAATTCCTTTAGTGACCCTTTAAGGTGAAAGTGAAATATAGAGAGTGAGAAAAGTGAAATATAGTGCTATATATACATACTCCCAACTGTCCCTGATTTCGAGGGACTGTCACTGATTTGGAGCAATGTCCCTCTGTCCCTCATTACTCCTCTTTTGTCCCTTATTTTAATCTGATCTATAGAGTTGTATATAAAATTTCATCTGATTTCTAAATTGCTGCATTTGTAAATTTCAAAAGCCAATATAAAATAATAGTAGTGGTAAAACAAGCACTTGTGGGTTTAACCAATCTTGTTTTTTGTACAATTCTCCTTTTTAAGGGGTGTGGTAAGGGGTGTGTCCTATGCCTGCATACTTTTGCTGATAGGTGTCCCTCATTCCCATCTCAAAAAGTTGGGAGGTATGTGTTAATTCTATATATGGGTGTATATCTGGGACTTGCAGTTTACCACTCCAACTGCACTTATGCAAGATCCTCTTACCAGACTACATTTCCCTAGTCCAGTGTAGCCTGCATCATAATCTCTCAAGTCCTTCCTTCATGCCCTTGCTGATTGGATCATGAATGGCATTGAAAGCCAACATAAGAATCTTGTATAGGAACACAAAGCAACTACTGTACAATGTCTTTCTCTAGCCAAGCATGTGGCTTTACAAAAAACGACATTGTTTTCTCTATTACAGTGGAACCTTGGATTATAAACATAATTCGTTCCAGGAGAATGCTTGTAATCCAAAGCACTTGCATATCAAAGCGAGTTTCCCCATAGAAGTCAATGGAAACAAAGATAATTTGTTCCACAATACCGCATGTGGCCAGAGGTGGGGGGCACCAGAGAGCCTCCGAAATACTTGGAGACCGCTTGGAAAGGCTCGGAAACACTTGGGAACTGAGTTTTTCTGAGTGTTTCCAGGTATTTCCGAGTGTTTCCCAAAGGCTCTGAATGGCTCAGAGTGTCACTGGCGCCCCCGCACCTCTGGCCAAATGCGGTATTGCACACCGCAGAGGCTTAAATCCTGCTCGTTTTGCGAGACAACACTCGCAAACTGAGTCAGGATTTAAAAAAAAAAAAATTGCTTGTATTGTGAAACGCTCGTTAAATGCGTTACTCGCAATCTTAGGTTCCACTGTACATGAAAAAAAAAGTAAAAAAAAACACTCACATAATGTAGCGCACCAAGACCAATTCAATGGGTTTAAAACCAAACAAATCAGTGCTGCAGCTTTCAGTACTGGTGCAGATTTTCATCCACTTTACTCCACTCCATGGAGCTAGGGGATAGTGGTGCTGAATTGTTTAGTTTCAAATCAACACCATAATAACACTTATGAATTGAGAAGTTTGCAGATGGATTTTTTGCATGTTTTTGCATTTTTTGCACACAATTGATTAATGCTGGGACTTTTTACTAAGTTTATTGTATTTTTGCATTAGTTTATGGTAAGTGCACTGTGCGATTTAGGCTAGGTTCACACTAGTGCAACTCCAAAGTCACATGATTTCCACTGTGACTTTGCGGTGTGACTTTTATGTGGCTTTAATGCGACTTATTGAACACTATGGTGCTCGAGTTGCATGAAATTTACATCAAAATAGTGCAGGATCCTTTCTTTAAAAAGCTCTGTGACTTTGTCGTATAGATTAGAATGAGTGCTATTGAAATACGTGAATTTCGACTTGTCATTCGACTTTATGTTACAAGGCGCTTGACAAGTTGCAGTAGTGTGAACCAAACTGAATGTGTTTTGATTATTATGTTTGATGTTTATATTATTTGATTTGATTTACTTGACTTTTTTTTTGTAGCGTGACACATATTCTTTTGATATGTTGGATAATGTTTGTATTATTTTGGTGTTAGTAGATTTCCTGAGGTGGGATTGGTGTGAAATAACACATTTACGGAATATAGATTTAGCTGCCTTCACCTCTGTATCTAGAAATATTCTGAATGGATTAACATACAATTTTGACTAAAGCTAATACCTGATTGTCTTTTTTAATCATATGTTCAATTTGAATGGTTCATGTTTGCTTTAATAACAATTATTCTAATAACTGTAAAAAACCTTACATGCAGGGCCGAAATGAAAAACTTCAAGATCTCATGGCTCTATTGGTAATGTATTTATCTTCAATACTTTTATTTTTTTAACAAATATCTTATTTGGGGGTAATTAGAAATGCTAATATTATGTCTGTTTTTGAATGTGGATTCCGTGGGCCTTGATTTGTGTGAAAGCTCCTTAAATCCATCTTTTTATGGCAGCTGTAGTGTACAGTATTGTTTATGTTTATGTAAAACTGGTAATAAGTGGGTGCCCAATTAAAGTAGAACTATGGATGCCTGTTAAAAAAAAAATGTCCTGTGGCATTTATTAAAAGTACATCAGCAATTACAGTTTTCTCTCAATTTATCTGCAAAGTCCCACAAATGCATGTTGAGCCCGCCAGGAAAGATTACCTAATGTAGCTTCATATGATAATGTGCTGGGCAATAAGGGAACGTTTTGAGGCAATCCAGAACTATAATGCAAGAGTTGAAGCCTGCTGCCATCAGGATGCTTCTGCACATTATCAACCATGGGCGTCCGCTCCATAGGGCAAGGGGGGAAATTTCCCCCCTGGAATTGTAATAAAAGACACTTGATTTGCCTCCTGTATTGCAATGGCCGCCTCCGCGGCAGGCGTGAACTTTTTTTCTAAGTCTGCTGCTGGCCTGGGGCTGCTCTCAGTCTTTTCCAACTTATTCACTGCGATACATACAGACACATCCATCCCTCCCTCCTCACCCCCGAGTATCAGATTGGCTCTGCCACTCGGACCTCTGCTTAACATTCCAGGTGTTCAGTTCCGTGATTGGCTGCCTCAGCCTGCCTGCCTGTGTAAATGTATGTTGCACTTGTTATGCCTATGCCAATCTGGCCGTTGTGGCACCGGCTCCTCCCACAGGTGCGTGGCGTGCTGTGGCTGAGACGAGAGAATGCGCTGCCAGTGCCTGTCTTGGGCCTATGATCAATCGCTGAGGAACCAGTGTCACATACACTGTTACACACCACTGTGCCAGTTAGGAGGAGAATATTATATATTGCATTTTGCTGCTTGTAAATTTGGACAGCTGAGCTGAGCTATTGCTGGAAAAATATATGTGTGTGTAACAGTGTATGTTATATAATCTTCAGACTTCTTCACTTTGTAGGGAACTGGAAGTTACTCAGTCTCTCACTCTAATGCCGCGTACACACCATCACTTTATGTGATGAAAAAAAATGACGTTTTTAAAAACGTCACTTTAATTGACTGTGTGTGGGGGAAAACGTCGTTTTATGTCTTGTAAAAAACGACCAAAAAAAATTGAAGCATGCTTCAATTTTATGTGTCGTTTTTCAAAAGTGCACTTTTTACTTCACAGAAATTGACCGTGTGTAGCAAAAAACGTCGTTTTCTAAGACGTTTTTTCATCCACGCATGCCCAGAAGCTACTTATGAAGCAAGCTTCAATGGTAAAACGTGGTGAACATAACCTCACTTTGCAAGAACATTGTGAGAAAAACGATGGTGTGTAGGCAACTTCGTCTTTGAAAATTGAAGTTTCAAAAACGTCATTTTTTACTTCACAGAAAGTGTCGTTTTTTTTCATCACATAAAGTGATGGTGTGTACGGGGCATTAGGCATACCGGTCCATGATGCCCAGCAGCCCATATAAATATAGCCTAGAGATTAGAGAATGTACATCTTTTTGTATTACAACATATTGCAATACATCTGTGTTGTGGGCGGCCATATTTTGAGCTTGATGAAAACAACCTATATAGTGTTTCATCAGGTTTCTCAAACCTTTGCATGCCTGCACTTTATGTGATAATGACTAAGCCCCTCCCCTTCACAACATTGTCAAAAAGGGACTGAGCATAGATGACCTTAAAATGATGCCCCCCCCCCTGAAAAAGTTCAGGGAACGCCCATGTTATCAACCCTGCTGTTCCATGCAATTTATGGGATGGGATGCAGACCAGTGGTGATCCTTAATAGCCATACGCCAGAAGAAAGAAAAAGGGAAACATAAAATCTTTACCTACAATTTAGCACTACAGAGAAACAAACACAATTACACAGATCTTTGAGGTTGATGTAATTGGCAATAATTGCAAGGTCAGCAGTAATCTTAAAGTGGATGTAAACCCTCCATACACCCAGTGAAGTGAACAGCCTCAGATGATACACAGAGATGAACCAAATCCCCCTACACAGATGTTACATGTATATCTGCTGTCTTCACATTTATATACTGTTTAGAAAGTTCATATCTTGTTAGGAAATGTTCTCTTTCTGTTTAACACAGTGTGTGATGTCTGCGCATACAGCCAAGATAGCTAAAATTGCTTATTGGAGGAAAGGCACACACCCCCTCTTCATAGGCAGAGACTCTTAAGCCCTGAACACATGATCGGATATCTGATGGAATCCAATCTGATGGATTTTTTCGTTGGATAACCGATGAAGCTGACTTTCATCAGACTTGCCTACACACCATCATTTTTTTTTTTTTTAAAGATATTTTAATTAGGTTTAAGACAAACCAACAAACAGAAAAACATACAAAAAATCAGGTACAATACCTGGATATAGCAAAAGCGGAGGTCCAGACATTAGAGATTCATGAGGCACGGCCCATCAATGGTCAAGCAAGAGTAGTACAATCAGTGCTAGGGAGAGGGTTAGCGGACTAGCCAACCATCTACCCCAAATTTTGTGGAAGGTTTTGTTCAGTTTCCGGAGTTCAAAAGTAAGTTTATACAATGGGATAGCGTCATTAATAAGTTTTAACCAGAGGGATTTCAGAGAGGTCTGTGTGCCCTTCCAGGACAGTAAAATAGCTTTTTTAACATAGAAGAAGAGTATACGGAGCAGTCTCTTGGCATGTGATGATAGGTGTAATTCGCCAAAAATGCCTAATAGGCAGTTCTTGGGGTGGATTATGTTTGGGAGGCCTAGCGCCGATGAGATGAAAGCACCCATTTCTTCCCAGAAGTCCTGGACTACCGGGCATGTCCAGAAGCAGTGTAAGAAATCAGCCTCCCGGCCACAGCCGCGGAAACAGGCAGCCGAGGGCAGGAGACCCATCCTGTGTAACCTAGCCGGAGTGAGGTGGGTTTGATGGAAAATTTTTACCTGTATGATGCGGTCCCGGGAAGCAATAACAGAGGTTTTATACGGAATCACTAAATTCTGACCAGACCTCGTCTACCTGGGAGATGTCCAGAGAGGTCCATTTTACCTGAGCTTTGTGAAACCTGGGGTTAAAGTCAGTCATTAGGGCTGCATAATAGGTGGAGACAAGTTTAGTGGGATCTGGCTGTCTGAGCAGTTTTTCCAACGGGGGCAGGTCAGTGGGATCATCCAGGGAGCCAAACTGGGCACAGATAGCGTGACTGAGCTGGTAGTAATAAAATAGGTACGATCTTGGTAAATCGAAATCTAAACGTAGCTGAGAAAAAGATTTAAAGCCCTGAGCATTGTACAGGTGGCATAAATATTTAACCCCCTTGAAGTACCAGCGATTGGGATCAGGAAGGGAGTATAGTTCATGCAGATTGGGGTTAAACCACAGGGGATTGTTGGAAGATTTCAGCCAGGTGTGCCTAGATGCTTTTGTGACAATATAACGAAAAGAGGAAAGGGAAGTGGCAAGTATGGAGGTTCCAGGGCGATCGGGGACCTGGCCTCTGTAGATAATATTATGTAGGGTTTCTAGAGAAGATGCGATGGCTCCCTCCGTGGAGGTACAGGCATTGGCCGGAATCGGGCACAGCCAATCGTGGATGTACACCAACTGGGATGCCAAATAATATAGAAAGAAGTTGGGAAATGCCAGGCCTGCCAAGTGCGCTGGCAACCGTAGTGTTTCAAGTGCTACCTTGGGGGAGCCACCCTTCCTCAGGAAAGTAGTATGTATTGAATCTATGCGTTTAAAAATAGATTTAGGTATTTTGCAAGGGGAATTGGCAAGGATATAGAGTAATCTCGGTAGGTAGATCATTTTGAGGACATTGGCCCTTCCCATAAGATCCAGAGGCAGATCCATCCACTGCTTGGTCTGCTTCTGAAGGCGGACCAATAGAGGATCTAAGCAGTGGTGTATTTAGGTTTCATGCTGCCTTAGGCCTGACTAAACTTGTGCACCCCCTAATTTAAAAATGAGCCACCCCTTCCTGTCAAGGCCACGCCCCTTTCTGTTTAAGACCCGTCCTGAAATTTTGGAGTGGGGACACTAGTTCTTAGGGCCTGGGGGGGGGGGATGGATTCCCTTAATTTGGATAGATTTCCTCTCACTTCTTGTTTGGCTATGGGGCAGGAAATGAAGGGAAATCTCTGCAATGGGACGGAGATGATAAAAAATAAACTGACAGGGGCTATAACCCTCCCTTACTCTATCCAAAATGAAAAAGAAAAGTGTTGCCTATAGTTCTACTTTAACCACAAATTTCTGATAATTTAATGGAGAGGACTAAGAAGATATAACCATGCCAATGGTGCAGCAGAAAACATATAACACAGTGAGGAAGGTTTGTGGTCCAGGATGATAGGACAGTGTAACACAAGCTGCTTCTAATTTTGACTAACAGTGTAGCGCAAGCCGGCAGGGACTCTTCCCGTGCTGCCCCCCTGCAAAGTGCTGCCCTAGGCCTGGGCCTTGTTGGCCTAGGCCATGATACAGCCTTGGATCTAAGTTATTAGCGACATATAAAGATAAAGGGGTCTGCACCAGAACCCCAAGGTACCTAAAGGAGGATACCACTTGAAGCTTGGAATCCGGGTGAATCAGGGGAGGCTTAGCCACATCTAGGAGGGAAAGACTAGACTCATCCCAATTCACCCGGAAGCCAGAATAGTCTCCAAAGGTATTAATCTCCACCAACAGGGCCTGAAGTGATTCATTAGTATCAGCCAGATACACCAATGTGTCATCCGCATAAAGTGAAATGCGCTCCTCTATATTAGCAATTGGGAGTCCTTTAATCGAGGGGGAGGAGCGAATGCGAACCGCAAGCGGCTCCATGGCCAGGGCAAACAAGAGGGGCGACAACGCGCACCCCTGTCGTGTGCCCCTATTAATCGGAAAAGGGGCCAGTGATAGAGGAATTGACCCACACCCGAGCAACAGGGGAGGTGTAAAGGAGTTTTATCTATGCTACAGCACGGGGGCCAAAGCCATACATCTGTAACACCCGAAACAGATATGGCCATTCCACACTGTCGAATGCCTTGCAAGTGTCCAAAGACACAATAGCACGAGTGGGAGGACAGTCGTGTGGATAATGCAGGTTTTGAAACAGCCTGCGGATATTCATTCTGGTGGACCTTCCGGGGATAAAGCCCCCTTGGTCACTATTGACCAAGGACGTGACTACAGTGTTCAAACGGTTTGCCAATATTTTGGCCAGAATCTTAATGTCCACATTAATAAGAGAAATTGGACGATAAGATTTGTATTTAAGTGGGTCCTTACGGGGCTTTAATTGAAGTACAATCAAAGCCTCTCACAAAGCCTCTGTTCAATTTGAATGGTTCATGTTTGCTTTAATAACAATTTAATAACAATTATTCTAATAACTGTAAAAAAAACCTTACATGCAGGCTCGAAATGAAACCCTTCAATTTATCATAGCATCATTGGTAATGTATTTATCTTCAATGCTTTTATTTTTTTAACAAATATCTTATTTGGGAGTAATTAGAAATGCTTATATTATGTCTGTTTTTGAATGTGGATTCCGTGGGCCTTGATTTGTATGAAAGCTCCTTAAATCCATAGTTTTATGGCTGCTGTAGTGTATAGTATTGTTTATGTATATGTAAAATTGGTAATAAGTGGGTGCCCAATTAAAGTAGAACTATGGCCTCCTGTCCTGTGGCATTTATTAAAAGTATATCAGCAATTACAGTTTTCTCTCAGTTTATCTGCAAAGTCCCACAAATGCATGTTGAGCCCGCCAGGAAAGATTACCTAATGTAGCTTCATATGATAACGTGCTGGGCAATAAGGGAACGTTTTGCGGCAATCCAGAACTATAATGCAAGAGTTGAAGCCTGCTGCCATCAGGATGCTTCTGCACATTATCAACCATGGGCGTCCGCTCCATAGGGCAAGGGGGGAAATTGCCCCCCTGGAATTGTAATAAAAGACACTTGACTTGCCTCCTGTGTTGCACTGGCCGCCTCCGCGGCAGCCGTGGACTTTTTTTCTAAGTCTGCTGCTGGCCTGGGGCTGGGGCTGCTCTCAGTCTTTTCCGACTTATTCACTGCGATACATACAGACAGATCCATCACTCCCTCCTCACCCCCGAGTATCAGATTGGCTCTGCCGCTGGGACCTCTGCTTAACATTCCAGGACCTCTGCTTAACATTCCGTGATTGGCTGCCTCAGCCTGCCTGCCTGTGTAAATGTATGTTGCATTTGTTATGCCTATGCCAATCCGGCCGTTGTGGCACCGGCTCCTCCCACAGGTGCGTGGCGTGCTGTGGCTGAGACGAGAGAATGCGCTGCCAGTGCCTGTCTTGGGCCTATGATCAATCGCTGAAGAACCACAGGTAACAGCAGTGCCACATACACTGTTACACACCACTGTGCCAGTTAGGAGGAGAATATTATATATTGCATTTTGCTGCTTGTAAAGTTGGACAGCTGAGCTATTGCTGGAAAAATATATGTGTGTGTAACAGTGTATGTTATATAATCTTCAGACTTCTTCACTTTGTAAGGAACTGGAAGTTACTCAGTCTCTCACTCTTATGCCGCATACACACCATCACTTTATGTGATGAAAAAAAACAACGTTTTAAATCATGAAATAAAACTAAGTTTTTGAAACTTCATTTTCAAAAACGACGTTGCCTACACACCATCGTTTTTTCAAAATGCTCTAGCAAAGCGCGGTTGCGTTCAGCACTTTTTTCCATTGAAGCTAGCTTCATAACTTGCTTCTGAGCATGCGCGGGTTTAAAAACGTTGTTTTAAACGTCGTTTTGCCCACACACTATCATTTTAATTGACACAAAAAACAACGTTTTGAAAAACCACACAAAAAATTGAAGCATGCTTCAATTTTTTTTTTGTCATTTTTCAGAAGACATACAACGACGTTTTCCCCCACACACAGTAAGTTTTTTTTCATCACATAAAGTGATGGTGTGTACGCGGCATTAGGAATACTGGTCCATGATGCCCAGCAGCCCATATAAATATAGCCTAGAGATTAGAGAATGTACATCTTTTTGTATTACAACATATTGCAATACATCTGTGTTGTGGGCGGCCATATTTTGATCTTGATGAAAACAACCTATATAGTATTTCATCAGGTTTCTCAAACCTTTGCATGCCTGCACTTTATGTGATAATGACTAAGCCCCTCCCCTTCACAACATGTCAAAAAGGGACCGAACATGGATGACCTTAAAATGATGCACCCCCCCCCCCTGAAAAAGTTTAGCGGACGCCTATGTTATCAACCCTGCTGTTCCATGCCATTTATGGGATGGGATGCAGACCAGTGGCGATCCTTAATAGCCATACGCCAGAAGAAAGAAAAAGGGAAACATACAGGCCCACATTCTCGTATCTGGGCGTAAAACTGTGCGGGCGTAACATATCTCGTTTACGTTACGCCGCCGCAAGTTTTACAGGCAAGTGCTTTATTCACAAAGAACTTGCCTGTAAAGTTGCGGTGGTGTAGCGTAAATCTCCCGGCACAAGCCCGCCTAATTCAAATCAGCCGGGTAGGGGGCGTGGAGCATTTAAATTAGGCGCGTTCCCACGCCGAACGTACTGCGCATGCGCCGTCCTGAAAATATCCCAGGGTACATTGCTCCAAATGACGTCGCAAGGACGTCATTGGTTTTGACGTGAACGTAAATGGCGTCCAGCCCCATTCACGGACGACTTACGCAAACGACGTAAAATTTAAATTTCGTCGCGGGAACGACGGCCATACTTAACATTGGTTGCCCCTGTATGCTGGAGCTGCTTCAAACCATATCCTATCGACCAAGGCGGATGGATAGCTCAAATACTGCAGTCCACCGAGAATCCTGGTCCATTGCCACCATAACACAGCTCATGTGTGCACACCAGAAGAAACCAGGAACGATTATCCTTGAAGCTGGCGACACCCCCTCCCGTCCACTCAAACTTCAGGATCTCACAGTCAGGCTCTGACTCTGAGATGTTTAGCCCCTAAAAATCTCAGGGCTAAACATCTCAGAGTCGGAGCCTGACTGTGAGATCCTGAAGTTTGAGTGGGCGGGAGGGGGTGTCGCCAGCTTCAAGGATAATCGTTCCTGGTTTCTTCTGGTGTGCACACATGGGGCCAGATTCACGTAGATCAGCGGATCTATAGATCCGCTCGATCTACGTGAATTAAGATCCGCTCCCGCAAGTTTAGGAGGCAAGTGGCTAATTCACAAACCACTTACCTCCAAACTTGCGGCGGCGGATCCTAAATCCCCCAGCGGAATTCAAATTCCGCGGCTAGGGGAGTGTCATATTTAAATCAGGCGCGTTCCCGCGCCAATTTAAATGCGCAGGCGCCGTCCGCGAAATTTCCCGGCGTGCATTGCTCCCACTGACGTCGCTAGGACGTCAGTGGTTGCGACGCTTACGTAAACGACGTCCGTCCGTATTCGAGAACGACTTACGCAAACGACATTAAAAAATTCAAATTTGACGCGGGAACGCCGGCTATACTTAACATTGGCTGCGCCTGATAAAAGAAAGGGTAAGTATACGACGGGTACGCCGCTACGGAAACGTTGTAAGAAGACTGCGTCGGGTCCGCGTACGTTCGTGAATTTGCGTATCTCGCTGATTTACATATTATTTCTTGTAAATCAGCGGGAACGCCCCCGGCGCCATTTTTAAATTTAAAAATAGATCCGACAGTGTAACACAGTGTAACACTGTCGGATCTAGCCCTATCTATGCGTATCTGATTCTATGAATCAGGCGCATAGATAGGACCAGTTTACGTCAGAGATACGATGGTGTATCTGTAGATACACCGTCGTATCTCTTTGTGAATCTGGCCCATGAGCTGTGTTATGGTGGCAATGGACCAGGATTCTCGGTGGACTGCAGTATTTGAGCTATCCATCCGCCTTTGTCGATAGGATATGGTTTGAAGCAGCTCCAGCATACAGCATATAGTCATTTTGGTGACTCTAAACATACCCGTGCTCAGTCTGACCGCCGTTGTGGTCAATACATCCGGTAAGGGGATTTATTTGTCACTCGGGTGTGCCCTTGGTGGAAGGTGGTGCCAGTCTTCTATTACCCTCTACTTTGAAGATATTCTCTGTGGAATTCATAGTTTCAAGAAGTTTTCTTTTGACACCTGGGAATATATGGACTAACACTCCTCCTGGAGCCACTTTTTTGCACATACTGTTTATCTCTATAAACACACGGACAGTTTAAACCACTTCTCATTTATATGTTATTCACTTGATATTTCTCATTTGTATTTGTGTTTTATTATTTTCTTTTGATTTGTACGCATTATTTCACAGTTTCACCTGCAGTGATACATAGTGGTTGTTTTTCATTTATTATTTAATTTTGTGTCACATCACAATTTTCATTCATTAGTATTTTTGCGTTGTACCTCCCCTTTTTCTTATTTGTCCCAATATATGTATCTATATTTTTGGTACCAGCAGCATTTTTTTCGGTCTTTTTTGGTATAGCGCAGTGTTTTTTTCTTTTCTATAATTTGCATACTCGACAGGGAAAACGACGGAGGTGACACCTAGCGGCGAAAAAAAAATGCATTTAAGATCCGACAGCGTAAGAGCCATACGCCTGTCGGATCTAATGGATATCTATGCGTAACTGATTCTAAGAATCAGTCACATAGATACGACGGCCCAGATTAGGACTTACGACGGCGTACATTGCGTTGCACCGTCGTAAGCCCTTTGAGAATCTGGGCCAAAATCTTTACCTACAATTTAGCACTACTACCTGCCTGGCTATCACCTGTTCCTGCGCAACTCATCACGGTCTGCTCCAGGCTGCTGGACCCTGCCAAGCTGTTCTCCCAGGACCCCCGGCTCCAGGCACTCGTGTCCCTCTTGTCCTTCGGCTTCCTCTGTATCACCTTCAGCGGAGCCAGGACAGGAGATAAAAGAGAGGCCGACCTCATCAAATCAGTCTCCCATCCGATCCCTGACACATGCATACAAGAATATAAATGACCAGACAGGCCGCGCCACCTGAAGCACATACATGCACATGAGTAAAAAAAGGTGCGTGGATCCGCCATCAGGAAATTATGAGCCAGCAATGAAATAATAAAAAAACATTAAAAGTCTGCCATAGGCAGCAACCTGAGAAAAAATATAGGAGTCAAAAAGTGCAAAAAGGAAAGAGAAAAAAACACCAACAAAGTCCCAGAAAGTCTAGATAAAATCCCTTGCCCCCCTTCCCGCTCGGCCAACCCCAACATAGCGAGCCTTAGATCCCTGAACTGTAAAACAGAAACCCCCCTCAAACTGAGGTAGAGCTGTACCGTGGCCTCACCACTAACTGGTATGGGGGGTGTAGTGGAGTCCAGAGTGACTTCCAAGCAGCATTGTAGGGGTGAAAAGCATCACAGTCCAACAGCGGATGCAGTAGATTGCAGAGTAAACAACCGGCAGAAGTTTTAGGGGGATAGGCCTGTTAATAAGGAGGAAGTTCAGTCTATTAGGATTAAAGATGACATGGTAATAGTTCTATGGCCTATTGCCGGGAGGTGTACCATACCTTCATGAAAATTCAGATCAGACAGTGCAGTCAAGGCAAATGAGTTCTCCAAAATGGAAGGATGGACATATCCATAATCAGTTCAAGGCAAACATAAAGGAGAATGCAGGGGCCTAGGACCACAGATATTAGGCAGCCCTGTGCCTAGGAAGAACTCTGTATCGATCATTGAGCCAGGCCATAGCCTCCTTGGGGTTGCTGTAGAAGTGCGCTTTACCCTCATAAATGATGCGCAGCTTGGCGGGAAAAAGCATGGCGTACGCAGGCGGGCCTTCACTGCCGCAAAGTAGGTGCGTTGTCGCTGGACATCTGCTGAAAAATCGGGGTACACTGAGATGGTGTTGCCATTGTATTTAAGTGGACCCTTCTCCCTGGCTAGGCGCAGAATAGCAACTTTGTCTTGGAAGTTGAGGATCCTTGCTATAATGGATTGTGGGTGTGCTCCAGAAGGTGGGGAATGTGGAGGGGTGCGGTGGGCACGCTCAATGACATGTGAAAAGGATGGTGCGTCAGTCCCAAAAATACAATAATTTTTCTGGGTGGGAGCCCTCCGCCCTTTCAGGGAAACCAACAAAGCGGAGGTTGTTCCTCCTCGAACGGTTCTCCAAATTGTCGATTTTGGCCCTGAGGGCCACCATTTCTCCTGTTAGGTCCCTCACTGTAACAGCTAAGGGGTGGACAACATCCTCAAGGGAGCTGATACGTTCTTCAGCCTCCCCAGCTCAGTCCTGTATAGCATGCATGATGGTGGCCAGGGTGGGCTCAGCAGGAGGGGAATCAGGGCCTGAGCCATCCTCACTGTCTATGGGGGAGTCCTGAGACTGCAGGGGGTCTGGCTGTGCACAGTGGGGAGCAGGGGAAGATTCACTCACCAGAGCCTGTGATTTCTTGTGAGGATTGGAGATGGGTGGCTGCAGCATCATGCCATGCTGCTCTGCCTGTGTCCTGGAGCCATCTTGCCATCTGAATCGGGCCTGCTGTTCTTATATAGTTACATAGTTAGTCAGGTTGAAAAAAGACACAAGTCCATCCAGTTCAACCACAAAAAATAAAAAAAACAAAATAAAAAACACAGTAAAATCCTATACACCCAACTCCATACCCACAGTTGATCCAGAGGAAGGCAAAAAACCCCAGCAGAGCATGATCCAATTTGCTACAGCAGGGGAAAAAATTCCTTCCTGTTCCCCTGAGAGGCAATCGGATTTACCCTGGATCAACTTTACCTACAAATCTTAGTACTCAGTTATATTCTGTACATTTAGGAACGAATCCAGGCCTTTCTTAAAGCAATCTACTGAGCTGGCCAGAACCACCTCTGGAGGGAGTCTGTTCCACATTTTCACAGCTCTTACTGTGAAAAAACCTTTCCGTATTTGGAGGTGAAATCTCTTTTCCTCTAGACGTAAAGAGTGCCCCCTTGTCCTCAGTGTTGACCGTAAAGTGAATAACTCAACACCAAGTTCACTGTATGGACCTCTTATATATTTGTACATGTTGATCATATCCCCCCTTATTCTCCTCTTCTCAAGAGTGAATAAATTTAGTTCTTCTAATCTTTCCTCATAGCTGAGCTCCTCCATGCCTCTTATCAGTTTGGTTGCCCTTCTCTGCACTTTCTCCAGTTCTCAGATGTCCTTTTTGAGAACTGGTGCCCAAAACTGAACTGCATATTCCAGATGAGGTCTTACTAATGATTTGTACAGGGGCAAAATTATATCTCTGTCTCTGGAGTCCATACCTCTCAATACAAGAAAGGACTTTGCTCGCTTTGGAAACCGCAGCTTGGCATTGCATGCCATTATTGAACTTATGATCAACTAAAACCCCCAGATCCTTCTCCACTACAGATCCCCCCAGTTGTACTCCCCTAGTATGTATGATGCATGCATATTCTTAGCCCCCAAGTGCATAACTTTACATTTTTCTACATTAAACCTCATCTGCCACTTAGTCGCCCAATTAGACAGAGCATTGAGGTCGGCTTGTAAATTGGAGACATCCTGCAAGGACGTTATTCCACTGCATAGCTTGGTGTCATCTGCAAAGACAGAAATGTTACTTTTGATCTCAGACCCAATATCATTTATAAATATATTGAAAAGTAAGGGTCCCAGCACTGAACCTTGGGGTACACCACTGATAACCTTGGACCATTCAGAGTAAGAATCATTAACCACGACTCTCTGAATTCTGTCTTTCAGCCAGTTTTCTATCCATTTACAAACTGATATATCCAATCCTGTAGACCTTACCTTACACATGAGCCGTGTGTGCGGAACTGTATCGAACGCTTTTGCAAAATCCAAATATATCACGTCCACAGCCACGCCTCTGTCCAGGGTTTTACTTACCTCTTCATAAAAGGAAATCAGGTTTGTCTGACAACTTCTGTCTTTCATGAATCCATGTTTTCTGCTGCTTAAATAGTTTTTTTCCAGCAAGAACTCATCCATGTGGTCTTTTATTAAACGTTCCAGTATCTTCCCAACTATAGAAGTTAAACTAACAGGTCTATAGTTACTTGGTAAAGACTTTGTTCCCTTTTTAAATATGGGCACCACATTGGCCCTGCGCCAATCCAGTGGTACTATTCCTGTCTTTAATGAGTCCCTAAATATTAGATACAGTGGCTTTGAAATGACAGAGCTCAACTCACCTAGGATCAGTGGATGGATGCCATCAGGTCCAGGTGATTTATCCACCTTTATTCTGTCTAAATATTTCTGGACCATATCACTTTTGAGCCATTGTGGATTTGAGGCTGTGTCACTCCCACCCCCATTTTGGACATGAGCTCCCCCATGCTCCATTGTATACTCAGAGCTGAAGAAAGTATTTAATAAATTTGCCTTCTCTTTATCCCCAGTCACCCACTCTAGATTATTTTGTAAGGGGCCTACATGCTCAGACTTCACCTTTTTACTATTAATATATTTAAAGAATTTTTGGGGGTTTGTCCTACTATCTTTTGCAATCTGTCGTTCGTTTTGAATTTTTGCATCCTTGATTTCCTTTTTGCATATCCTGTTATATTCTTTGTAACATTTAAACAACACTAGTGTTCCTTCATTTTTATATTTTTTAAAAGCTACTTTCTTATTGTTTATAGCTTTTTTAACTTTGACCGTGAGCCACATAGGTTTTATTTTTAGCCTTTTAAACTTATTGCCCATGGGAACATACTTTGCAGTGAGGTTCCATGGTAGCAGCCTTTTTTCACCCCACACTGATGAAGTCCCGCTCATAGGGACGTAACGTCGTACGAGGGGAAGGGGCCACATGTGACGTCAACCGCGATCGCCGACCTAGACTGAAACCCATGCTCTTATGGATGTTTTATGCTGTTTCGCTGCACTCGTTTGAGAGTGCTTATACAGTGAGTGTATTCGTTTTTTATTCTTAAATAAATGTATTTTGGCTTCAGAGAGCACTAGATTTCCTCTCCTTTGTTTTTTATGCCCTGATTGCCATGTCCTGATCCTGAGTCTGACTGATATTGTGGTTCTACTGCTGCATTGCTTGCTGTCCTCTGAGAACAGGTGGTTCTCTGATTATGCTTTGTGACCTATTGCAGGTCGAAGTTGTAAGGTGAGAGGCCATTCCTGCTATTTGGTGGAGGTTCCTTCTGGATATCACCCTTTGGATTTTTGCACTATTTTATTCCGTTTTGGATCATCTTTTTGCACTTGAGCACTTTATATGGACTCTATTATATAATTTTTAATTATATATCATATATCATATGTTTTAACTTTCTGTATGTATAGTTTAAAATTGTTTGTTTTGTGCTGCACTATTATTATTTTAGGGTTTTTATTATATTGGGTTTACAACCACTTTAAGGCAGCATGACATTCTCTTTTTGTTCCTCCATGGCTCCTTTAGTAAGCAATGGTTTTCTATTTTTCCTAGCTCATGGTTGATTACTGAAATCTGCTTGCCTATGGTCAAGCCTAATTGGCTAGTTTTAGTCTTATGCCTTGTACACACGACCGTTTTTCATGTCATGGAAAAAAACAATGTTTTTACGCAATGTGATTCTTGTCAAGCCTACCTTGCATACACACGATTGTGAAAAAAAAATGCTTGAGCAAAGCGCGAAGACGTACAATGGCACTATAAAGGGGAAGTTCCATTCGAATGGCGCCACCCTTTGGGCTGATTATGCAAATTTCCCTTCTCATAACTTGCTTCTGAGCATGCGCGTGTTTTTCCCCGTCGTTAAAGCCTACACACGACCGTTTTTCACGATGAGAAAAACAATGATGTGAAAAAACAACTAGAAAATATAGAGCAGGTTCTAAATTTTTAATGGCCATTTTTCTCGTCTGGAGCCTACACACGGTCGTTTTTAATGACTATTTAAAAAATTGCATTTTTCTCGTCATGAAAACCGGTCGTGTGTACGTGGCATTAGTCTTTTTTAGTATCTTTTTCATTAAATAAATTTGTCCAAGATAATTATGAGAAATATAAACCTACCTGCTTTCTATAAATCTTATTTAAAGAATATGTAAACCTAACATTTTATATTCCTGATATGTGCCTGCTGTACCATGTACTTGTAAGAGAACGTATCCTGTTCTCTTTGTATTGCTTCCTTTGTGTGAAATCCCTGGTGATCCTGCCAGTCACCCTTATTAAAAACTGACGACACTAGGCATGAGAGCACAGCGTGGTCAGTTCTCAGGCTGTGCTGAGAACTCAACCTGCTCTCCTCCAATGATCAAACTTGTGCTGACCCACCCCCCCCCCCCCGCATAACCAGTCACTGGGAAGATCGGCGTAAAGCTGTTTCTCCTTCCTCAGCTCTCTGAGCTCCTTATGCAGTTGACAACAGAGGGTATGTGATCACTTTAAAAAAAGGAAAAAGGTTTTGCCTTTTATTTCTATTTTAAACTGAATGGGTTGTTTTACAATGTGAGGGTTTACATATACTTTATTAGCAGATGATGGAATCCCGTTCTAGAATTGTTTCTAGGTGATATTATTATTATTATTATTATTATTACTATTATTATTATTATTGTTTATAAATGGGGAATTGTATTTTGCTAGATGTATTAATTTTGAATTGACATGATTTTTTTTATTGTTTGTATAATAAATATTAGTGATAAGTCGAACACCCCCCTGGTTTGGTTCGTACCAGAACTCCCAAACAGGGAAAAAGTTCAAACCGAGTAATGAACCCTATTGAAGTCTATGGGACCCAAACATGAAAAATCAAAAGTCCCCATTTTGAAGGCATATATGCAAGTTATTGGCCATTATTTTATTTTTTTAAATATCGTTTTTAAAGGAACAGTGATTTAAGTGATGCTTAAAGTGAAACAATTAAAATGACAAATTCCTTTAAATATATTGCATGCGTGGTCTCCTTACTCTATCTGTAAAGTGGTGCATCTGTACCACTGCCAGCAATAATTAAAAAAAAAAAAAAAAGGGCATGGGGTCCCTGTCCCCCCCATGCATACCAGGCTCGCTGACAGCTGTTGAATTATCCATTATTAAGGTCCCGGCGGCTGGCTTCCCGGCCCGCTCCTTATTCACTGACACTGTGCGCTCGGTGGGCGAACATCGAAAATTCGGGTGTTCTGCGAAAACCAGAATGGCAAAGTTTGGGGCCAAACTCATGCTCGTTCCAAACCACTCGCCCATCCCTAATAGATATTTCCATTTGTATTAAATATTAGTATAACGTTGTACGAGTAAACCCATTCACTAAAATCTCATATAAGTGATATGGTAATGTTGTTTTCAATCTTTTTAAAACTTTTTTTAATTGTCATTTTCATTTAGATAAGACTTGGCTGTCGGTTTGAATCTCCTATTGAACTTCCAGCATTAACAGTAAGAACTTACTTTTTTTTATCACATTTTTCTCATTTTTCGTATATGCAGTGAATATTTAATATACTTAACAATTGTGATTTACCGAATACATGCAAACTTGCCAACACTACCTAATTTCTGGTATCCATTATAGGCATATGCATTATATATGCAGTTAGTGTCCACTGGTAATTTCCCTTTATACCTATACCCAGAGCTGGTGCCAGTATAAGGCAGCCCAGGCGGCCGCCTAAGGGCACCAGGAGGGGGGGATGCTAAAGCTGGGCTTCTCTTAATGCTGGCACTGCTTCCGCTTGCACGTTTTCCTCACTCAGCATAGTACTGTACATTTTCCTGTGCTATGACGTTTTCCTTACTGTGACAATTAGACTAGCCATACACCATTAGATGTTTCTCCTTTAACCTCACAAGCTGAATAAGAGCAAGAATTACTCAGTTCCTCCCTCCACCTTAAACTGTGTGGATGGAGGAATCTCTCCTGAGATCTATTGTATTCAGATAGCCAGCACACGCAGCTGTCTGAATACCAGAACCATGAATGCATCTGATTGAAATTTAAAGAACCATGTGATACAGACAGTGCCACCCATGGCTTGAATTTAGAACAAATTAGCAGGAATTGGTTGAAAATCAAACTCCAGTTGATGCTCTATGAACAGATGTCCAGCATCCGCAATGACTTCCATGCCCAGTTCCTTAAGATCTGGGAACCATGGCTGAAATATGTCTTCCTTACCTTCCCTTAAGCCAGCTTGGGTCTACTCTGACTAGGGTGACCACATTTCCAAACTGCCATTCAGGGAAACACCCCTCTCTCACCTTTCCCAAAAAAAGATATGGGGGGGTGGGGGAATGTAGTCTCGGGGGTTGATGAGGAATTTGGCGGTGGGTTATTTGTCAGGTGAATGTGCCACTTGCCACCAGATGCAGTGCCGCTTGCCACCCATAGCCTGCCACCAGATGCAGTGCTGCTGTCACTCCCTCTGCATGAGCCACGTGCATAGAAGGAAAGGGGTGGAGTCACTATCTGGAGAGTAAAGATCACACCAGTCCCTGCTGCTGGGTGCAAGAGAAGGAGGAGGTGCCAAGGTGGGTGGGGACAGCAGTGCTGCACTAGGTGCAGGCCTCCCTCTCGGCCTCACTGTCTGAGAGTAAATTGTCACTGGTTGCAAGATGCCAGGCAGTGCTGGCACTAGCAACCAGTTCCGGAAATGTAGTTATTAGGGGGTGGCTGTGTCCTCTATTTCATTCCGGCACCTATCCCCATGTTGATGTACCCCATACTCATTCACCTAGGGTGGGTGGCCGGCATCTGGGGACCCCCTTATTAAAGGGGGCTCCCGGATTCTGATAATCTCCCCTCCCGCAGACCCCCACAACCAACGGCCAGGGTTGTCGGGAAGAGGCCCTATCCTCATCAACATGGGGACAGGTGCTTTGGGGTGGGGGGCCACAGGGCGCCCCCCTGCCCCAAAGCACCTACCCCCCCATGTTGAGGGAATGCGGCCTGGCACGGTTAAGGAGGGGGTGCTCGCTCGTCCCCACCCCCTTTCCTGACCGGCCGGGCTGCTGCTCGGATACGGGTCTGGTATGGATTTTGTATTCCTGAATATGGGCACCCAAAGGGTTAACTTTTGAGGGCTCTTGTTTCACAATAGTGGCCGCTGATGGTTAAATTAAGGTTTCCTTTAAATAGGCCCCCGTTAGATGCCCTTACTTTGTTCTGTAGATGCTTGCCAAAAAACTGGGCATGCGAAACATGTTAACCTAAGGGAATGCGAAACATATTAACCTAAGGGAATCTATGCCCTTAGCACTTGAAGCATAATACTTAATGGCAGGAAAGTGAAGGCTAACTATTAGCTCCAGGAATGTGATTCAACAAATGCTGGAAAGGAACACCTGCCCAGAAACACACATGATCCATGAGAGCCGCAGGGAGCTTGGAAAAAGCAGGTTATACAACTGGGAAGCTTGTATGTGAACGGTCAACATTTCTCAACAATACAAATGCACCCCACAAACTAGTCATGTGCATTCATTTTCGTTCAAATTAATTTTCATTCAAATTTCGGGGATTATTGTGTTCGTTTTAACAAACGTGCAGAATCTGAATTCCGAAAGATTCAAAATAAAAAAAATGCTTTTTCTCTTTTGTCCATGGATGGACACAACATCCTTATATTCTTGACTGTAGGGTTATGTTCAGTCTATCAGGAGAGAACTAGGCAGACATGTTAATGGTTAAAATGTGTAATCTTTAGCAAAGCTGAACAGCCCCGCCCAGGGGGCGGTCCCTCTGGTCATAACCCCTCCTCACTGCAGTGAGCAGCTCAGTTTTTTTTCTGCCTAGTAGAGGAGAAGGACCTGGCTCCCTTTGTGCCCATGGTCCTACAGATTTTTTTTATTATTATTATTTTTTGATCCTGAGATCTTCTATTAACTGCCGGCTGGGTGACAGGCTGGATAATATAGATCCTGGTAGTCTCCCCAGTCCGGCCATCGAGCGTGAGCAAGTCTTAGACACGTGCTGGGTCGGCCACGATGTGCCCCGTTTTTGCTTCAGGGGTGGCCGGTGAGCTAACTCTCCGGGGCTCGCATATGATCGGGCTAAGTCTAAGTCTAAGTCACAGCGAGCAGTGGCCGACAGCTACTCCGTACTGCTCGTGGGTCTGTCAGGAACGCGCCAGCAGTCCTCGCAGGGATGGGTAAGTAATTGTTTTCTTGTCTGGCAGGATGGATCAGCTGGGCTTTCCTAGGGGGATCAATTAGGGGGTTCTTTGTCCTCCCTTTCCTCTCCCTCCATCCCTTCCCTCCTCCCCATGTCTTTTGGGGGGGCTTTGGGGGGTGTCTGAGTCCGCTCTCTGTGTGGGGGGGCTTCTGCTAGGGAGCCACTGCATCTCAGCCTTCTCGTCCACCTCTTTTTTCCCTCTGCTCCATTTTTCATTTAAAACTGTGCCATTTTCTTGTAGCTGCACTGCTTTTATATAGAACCGGCTGGCGCCCATTTTCTTATAGCCGTGCTGTGACGCAGCTATGCACAGCGGGTGGCCATTTTCTTGGAGCTTGCGCTGCTTTTTACTGGGGCGGTCGGCAGCCATCTTGGTGTAGGTTTTGACCTCTAGTGCTGAAGTGTCTTCCTGAACGGTGCGAACAGCGCAGTTTTACCTCAGAGACATTCAGACACACACTGGGCTGGATTCAGGTAGAATTGCGCATTTTTTACGGAGGCGCAGGGCAACGTTTTTGCCTTGCGCCCCCGCAAATTTGCTGCGCTGCCCTTGATTCAAGGAGCAGTAGCTCCGTAAATTGCGTGGGCGCGCCGGCAAAATGCCCGGCGCAAGCGCGCGCAATTTAAATGATCCCGTAGGGGGTGGGAATCATTTAAATAAGGCGCGTTCCCGCGCCGATCGTAGAGCGCATGCTCCGTCGGGAAACTTTCCCGATGTGCATTGCGGCAAATGACGTCGCAAGGACATCATTTGCTTCAAAGTGAATGTGAATGGCGTCCAGCGCCATTCACGATTCACTTACGCAAACTACGTAAATTTCAAATTTCGCAACGCGGGAACGACGGGTATACGTAACATTGGCTGCCCCTGCTAATAGCAGGGGCAGCCTTACGCAAAAACCGCCGTACGGAAACGACGTAAATTATGTACGCAGGGCTCGCGCAACGTTGTGAATCGGCGTTAGTATGCAATTTGCATACTATACGCTGAGCACAACGGGAACGCCACCTAGCGGCCATCGCAAGAATGCAGCCTAAGATATGCGAGCATTAGAGCCTTATGCCGCGCATATCTTAGGCTGCAGTCAACGTAACGAGGTTCCTGAATCAGGAGCATTCGTTACGCCGGGGCAAGTAAGCAATTGCGCTGTGTAAACTATGGTTACACAGGCACAATTGCTTCTTGAATCCAGCCCACTGTGTTGTGAGGGAGAGCGGGACACGGCGCTGAGCAGTTCTTGTCAGGGCGGTGAGTCCCCTGGGAGTCCTCTGGTCAGTGACAGCAAGGAGGGTGGGCACCTTGTTTTTAAGTTTACTATTGCACTTCTCTGTGGTCCCTGAGACTGTCACAGAGCGGGTCAGCATGGCGTCAGAAGCTGGCGTTTCTTCCCCAGACATTCTGGTGATAGCAACCAGTGCCCCTGCACCTGCGGTTCCTGTGGACACTTTCTGAGGTATCAGAGGATGCGGACTGGTACCATTCAGACAGTGAGGGTGACTCCACGTCCGGGTCAACGTAGGACAAGGAGCTTGTTGGAGCACTGATCACTGTAGTGTGGGACATTCCTAAACTGGAGGATGCGGCTGGGGCATCTGCTGAGGTGTCGGGCCATTTTGGGTCACACAAGCCATCCCGCACTGCTATGGTGTTTTCCTATGTGACTTATTTTCATAAGTTTATAGACAAGGAATGGGAGCGACCGCAGAGGACCTTTTTGGTCCCTAAATGCATGGCGGTGCGTTACCCTTTTGAGGAGAGCCTGCTTAAAAAATGGGCATCTCCCCCGGTCGTGGACCCCCCGGTGTCCAGGTTAAACAAAGTAACCATGATTCCGGTAGAGGGGACCCCTGCATTTAAGAATCTTGCTGATAAGAGGTCTGAGGGTCTGAGGCACAGGGTCGGTCTATATTCACCATGCTGGGATCAGTATTGCAGCCCATTTTGGCCACAGCACTTGTGTCACAGACTTTGACTGAGTGGGCAACGTTATTGCAGCGGGAATTGGAGGAGCAACATGCTCCCCCGGGGTGTGTGGAACTCGCTGACCAGTTAGTGCATGGCCTCAAATATGTCTGTGATGCTGCCCTGAATGCAGCTCCTTTGATTTCCAGAGCCTCGATATCCGCAGTTGTTTTGCGGCGCCTGATATGGCTAAAATGCTGGTCCGCGGTCCAGACTTCCAAGAAGGTCCTGGCGGATTTGCCTTTCCGAGGAGGATGGCTTTTTGGAGCCTCACCGGATGACATCATTAAGGACATCATGGGAGGTAAGAGCACGCTCCTCCCTCAGTCCAGAAAGGGTAAGGAGCCACGCCGTAAGCCGGGGCCCTCAAGTGGTATTTTCGTCAGTCGGGGCCCGCAGGTAGGTGTTCCCAGACCGACAAGGGACCAGCGGAGGGACAAAAGCGTCCCTGGGTTCGCAGGCAAAACAAGCATGCAAATAATTATGCTACTGCATGAAGGTTTGCCCCCATCCGACCTCAAGGTGGGGGGGATGTCTTTGTGAGTTTACAGCTCAGTGGACCTCCCTGGCCCTGCTTTCCAACCAGTGGGTTTGCGAAGTGGTCTCATCAGGGTACAAGATAGAATTTCTCTCTTGTCCGCCGAACAGATTCTTTCCCTCAAACCTTCCTCTTCTTCTGGCTCGTCGGGATGCCCTAAGAGGGGCAGTACAGGACTTGCAGAAGTGTGGGGTGATCATACCTGTGTCGCTGCAGGAAAGGTTTCAGGGTTTCTATTCAAATCTGTGGTCCCAAAGAGGGACGGAGTCCGTCTAATCTTGGACCTCAAAGCTCTGAATACCTTTGTAAAGGTTCGGAAGTTCAGGATGGAATCAGTTCGCTCTGTGGTCGCTGCACTCCATCCGGGGGATTTTCTGGCATCCTTGGACATCCAGGACGCGTACTTGCATGTTCCTGTTTTTGTCAGGCACCAGAGGTTCCTGCGCTTTGCAGTGGATGCTTCCTGAAGACGTGTCAAACGAAACGGATGTAGAGGCGTCACCTGGTCACGTACCGAGGTCACCTTCGGTTCCCTTTGGCTCATAGTGGTGCAGGGTGGAAGGCACACACGCGCACATGAGTCGGGACCATCTCCACCAATTTGTTTCTATGCTATCCAGCCTCAGTGCCGGGCCATGGGCACTCCTAAAGTAAGCAGCCATTTGGCTTTTTATTTGAAAATTTTTAAGTTTAATAAACGGGATTACACTATTTCGGACCTTATCTTCTTATTTGCATATGCCGTCCTGAGTCTCCATGGGATAAGAGGCCGTTCCATCATCTGCTTATTTCATCTGTTAATAGAAAAGTCCAACTTGCTATGAAGCACATTTGACCACTTTTTTCAGTAAAAGGGTCAACTACTTGTGGTAAGCTGCCACCTTTTGAGCACTTTTGTGGGTTTCCATATTAGTCTGTGAAGGTGGACCATTAACAGTTTTTATCACTGGATATCATTTCACTGGATGTTCGTCACAATTGTTGTCGATCTTGCAGTACACTACAGTTCTACGGACTCATAGTAGCACATGAATCTATGGAATATTGTTATTATATTCATTTATTTTTCACTTAATGATCACTAATTATCAAGTTTATCTATTAGGCACCTTATCTATTAGGTATCATGCTCCTGTACCTACCCACGTGGGTAGGTACCACGTGGGTAGGTACTGGAGCATGATGGGACTGTGAGGCCTATATAAGTCAGATGCAAGCCGCGCACCTGTCATTGCAGCGAGAAGAGCCGTCGGGTCAACATCGGAAAAAGGGAGAAGAAGAGAAGAGAAGATGACGTCACAGAAGAGCGTGCTGGCCGCCTGCTAGTAACTGAGCTAACACACGAAGATAGCGGGCGGCCAGCACTGAAGGAGAAGGCACCGGACAGGGTGAGAAGAACCAGGGTGCGCCGAGTCAACAGCGGAGAGCGGCGAAGATAGAAGAAGACCCCCCAGAGCGGAGAAGACCCCCCGGAGAGTGGAGAAGACCCCCGAGAGTGGAGAAGACCCACCGGAGAGCAGAAGACCCCCCGGAGAGCGGAAGAAGAAGCCCCCCCTGCTAAAAGAGCTAAAGAAGACAGGGGGGGCCCCAGAGCAGACTAATACATTATTTTAAAAACCCTGTGTCGTGTGTTTATTAACTTTAACAATTTGCCTCCAGGTGAATGGGTAGGGGTACGATGTACCCCATATCGATTCACTTAGGGTGGGGGGCCGGTATCTGGGGGCCCCCTTATTTGAGGGGGCGCCCAGATTCCGATAAGCCCACCGCCCGCAGACCCCGACAACCAACGGCCAGGGTTGTCAGGAAGAGGCCCTGTCCTTATCAACATGGGGACAGGGTGCTCTGGGGTGGGGGGGCCCCGCAGTGCACCCCCCTGCCCCAGAGCACCCAACCCCCCATGTTGAGGGCATGCAGCCTGGTACGGCTCAGGAGGGGGGCGCTCGCTCGTCCCAACTCCCTTCCTGGCCGGCCGGGTAGCGTGCTTTGGATACGGGTCTGGTATGGATTGTAGGGGGTCTCCTTACAACCCATACCAGACCTAAGGGCCTGGTATGCTCCTGGGGGGGAACCCATGCCGTTTTTTTTTTTTTAATTGGCGTGGAGTTCTCCCTCTCAGGAATGCATACCAAATGCCTCACCTAGAATTGGCGGGAATCCAAGTCGGATCTCCCGTCGCTTCTATGATGGCTTTGTCTCCATCACGGCAAGCCAGCTCGGCGCTGGCTCCCGCGATGGGGCTCGTAGGTGCTCAATCTCGCCGAGAAACTGTAATAGCTATTAGCGTTTCCTGAATTCACAGTGGAGGAAGACCACTATGAATTTGTGGCTCTCCCCTTTGGCCTGGCGTCGGCACAAGGGTTTTCACAAAGATGTTTTCCCCCGATTCTGGCCTTGCTGAGACAGTGAGGAATCGCCATCGTGGGCTACTTGGACGATCTGCTTCTGAGAGCTGTTTCAAGTGCAGAATTAGAGGAGGATGTGGCGATTGCCAGTCAGACCCTTTGAGAATTTGGCTGGGTGCTGAACTTCCAGAAGCCGGTACGAGTACCGACTCAGTGCCTAGAATATCTCGGTCTGATTCTAGACTCCTCAAAGGCGAGTGTGTTTCTCCCTTTGGAGAAATTGCAGACTCTTCAGACTGCGGTGAAGCTGTTGGCATCCCGCAAATGGTCGTCGCTCCGCTTTTGCATGAGAGTTTTGGGTCTAATGGTAGCCTCCTTCGAGGTGGTACCGTATGCTCAATTCCACACTCGAGCTTTGCAGAAGGAGATTCTGTTCAAATGGGACAGATCCCCGTTGTTCCTGGATTGTTAAATCTGGGTGAGCCAACAGGTCAGGGCTTCCCTGGTCTGGTGGTTGAGCTCTCCGGCTCTTCAGTCTGGAAAGTCGTTCCTTCATTTTCACTGGACAGTGATCATGATGGACGCCAGCCCGGCCGGTTGGGGGGGAGTTTGGGGTGTTCAGTCGACTCAGGGTTGCTGGACACAGGAAGAATCTCGCCTGCCGATCAATGTTCTGGAACTCCAGGCGATCAGGCAGTGCCTCTCCACATGGTCACAGAGGCTACAGGGGCGTCCAGTCAGGATTCAATCAGAAAACGCCATGGCGGTGGCGTATGCCAACCATCAAGGAGGAATAAGAAGTGCGGCGGCAGCTTCAGAGGTTCGCTCGCATCTTGCGGTGGGCAGAGAGGAGCGTACCAGCTCTATCGGCCGCATACATTCTGGGGGTAGACAACTGGCAAGCCGACTACCTCAGTCACCAGATGCTGGACCAAGGAAAATGGTCACTGCACCCAGGTGTGTTTCACCTCCTTTGCCTGAGATGGGGTGAGCCAGACGTAGATCTCCTGGCTTCTCGACTCAATCGAAAGGTGTTGAGGTTCATGGCCAGGTCAAAAGATCTTTGGGCGGACGCGACAGATGCGTTGGTAGCGCCGTGGGGACAGTATCGACTGATTTATTCCTGCTTTACAGTCGCTGGCTTTAATAGCGTGGCTGTTAAAAGCCAGGTGCTGAAGGACCGAGGCCTATCGGATTCGGTAATTTCCACCATGCTGAGGGCAAGGAAGTCTTCTCGGAAGATTTACCATCGCACGTGGAAGGCTTACATCTCTATGTGTGAAGAGATGGTGTGGCATCCACGTACGTATTCGGTTTCTAGGATCCTGCTGTTTTTACAGCGCGGCGTGGATCAGAAACTTAGCTTAGGTACCATTAAGGGGCAAATTTTAGCCTTGGCTGTTTTCTTTCAATGACCCTTGGTGACTCGCTCACTAGTGAGCACTTTTGTTCAAAGGGTTTCGACATGTAGCTTCTCCGGTTCGACCACCACTACCTCCTGACACTCTCCCAGAAAGTTGCCTTTCTAGTGGCCATTACATCTGTCAGACGGGTTTCTGAGTTGGCGGCCTTGTTTTGCAAGTCTCCCTATTTGGTCCTCCATTGGGATAAAGCAGTGCTATGCCCGCAGTCTTTGTTTCTTTAAAAGGTGGTTTCAGCTTTTCATCTAAATGAGGACATTGTACTTCCATCCTTGTGTCCCCGGCCATCGCATCTCAAGGAGGCTGTGTTACATTCCCTAGACGTGGTACGTGCTCTGCGGGTATATCTGCTACGGCTCCGTATCGGTGGTCAGACTCACGGTTCATATCAGTGTCTGGTCCAAAGAAAGGTCTGTCGGTCTCATCGGCCACCATTTCTCGGTGGATCAGACAGATCGTGATTCAGGCTTGCGCCCTGAAAGGGCAGGCCCCTCCCTTTTCTGTCACGGCGCACTCGACCAGGGCAATTGGTGCTTCCTGGGCTTTCCAACATCAAACATCTGTCTCACAGGTGTGTAAGGTGGTGACCCGGTCCTCCGTTCACACTTTTACTACGTTTTTTTACAAGGTTGAAGTGAGTGCATCTTCGGATGCTTGCTTCGGCCGCAAAGTTTTGCAGGCGGCTGTTTAAAGGTTGCAACTCCTCCGTTGAGGAGCACTGGTGTGTTGGGGTGAAGTTTGACTTCTGATTGCTGTTCCCACCCCTCGTTTTTTTGACTGCTTGGGGATGACCCTACATTCAAGAATATAGGGATGCTGTGTCTGTCCATGGACAAAAGAGACGGACAGACTGTGGACCAAGGACGGACACAGCACCCATCCCACCTTTTTAGGTTTGTACTGCTTTTTGACGAACTGAGCTGCTCACTGCAGTGAGAGGGGTTATGACCAGAGGGACCGCCCCCTGTGCGGGGCTGTTCAGCTTTGAAAAAGATTACATGTTTTAACCATTAACTTGTCCGCCTAGTCCTCTCCTGATAGATGGAATATAACCCCTACAGTCAAGAATATAAGGATGCTGTTTTCGTTTTGTTGCAACAGCACAGTTCGATATAGATAGAAGATTCGACATGATGTTGACAATAGCGATGTGTTTCTATCGAACCAGCGGTTGAATGTGCCTTACCTAACTCTATTAGTCCAAGATTATTCGACATAGAGAGAAAAGATTCGACATTATAGAGACATGAAGATTCAACGAAGCAGCTAAAAACATACGATCGCCGCAAGCGGACATTTACGGTCAAATGCTCCGCCCATAGGCTATAGAAGAATTCTAATGTTGGTTGACTAGTAATAATAATTAATAAATATAATTATTACTAGTCATACAAAATTAGAATTCTACTATAGCTTGTGGGCGGAGCATTAGACCGGAAATGTACGATATCGGCATCGTACAGTTAGCTGCTTCGTCGAATCTTCTTAGAACATCTGACAGACACCATAAGCCTTCAATTGACAGATTCGACCTTAATTCAAATTTCTGGATGAATTTATTTAATTTTTTTAATACATTTTTTTTTTTTCAGACGAAACAAAAATTACAAAACAAAATATTTCAGTGTGCACATGTCTACTACGAACTAAGTCGGCTAGATGCCAACAATTCACTGTTGACAGCTGTCACTGTCTTAATAACAGATTCATCATAAGATTGCATGACTATTGACTGAGACGATCATAGCAGGAAATACTTTCTCACACAGGATCATACTCCAACCTGAGCATCCCCAGCTACAGTTTGAACTGATTTGCTAGCTCAGTAACTTTGTTAGAGTCGGTTCACACTTAGGCGGCACGACTTTGGGGGCGACTCCGCAAGGCGTCCTGAAGACGGCTTCAGAGGCGACCTGCAAAATGACCTCTATATAGAAGTCAATAAAGGCCACCCCGAGCCGCCCCCGAAGTCATACAAGAACCTTTTTCTAAGTCAGAGCAACGCAATTAGAACGGTTCTATTGCATAGAATGAGACGCGACTCGTCAGGCGGCTGAGCCACCTGACGAGTCGCCCCAGTGTGAACCGGCTCTTACCATTTACATCCCTGGAGCCTTTGCAACACATCAAGGCACGTTCAGAGGAGAACAAGCCTTCATCTATTTTTTCTTCAAAATGAGGGGAATTGGTCTGCATTATACCAGCACACACCAGACAATCTCACTGATACCAATCTGCCCCATGTAGGGTGTTTCACTGTCTATGTGTGAGTGTGATGTAATCTGATCCATTATCCCTGAAATTATGGATTGATATTGCTCAATTGAGTAAATCATTTGATTGATTTTACACACAGATTATAGACAGAGGACATGTTCACCCGCTCCCCTGAGTTTATGCCCATGGGCTTTGTATGTGTTTCATTTTAAATGATTCAATAACAACGTTGTTTTTGCGGTGTCAGGTGGAGTTTCATTATTTATATTTGCTTTTGTAGCAAAATTTTGAGTCCACATTCTTTTTTGATAGCCTACTGCCTGGGGTCACTTATACCGACTTTATGGGAACTTCTCCCTATTTTTCTGCATAACATATTTAGGATGTCTACCCAATTCCTGAAACACTATAGAGCGCAAGACTATATGGCTATCGACGTAACGACGTATGGCTATCCTCACAGCACCAGAAGGAAGGCTTTTGGAAAAATTTGCTAATTAACCAATAGAGATAAGTGAGTACCGGTAGTTAAAAAAATCCTCAACACCTAAACCCTGCTGTGCTCTTAAAAAGACAGATACATCCTTACTTAGTGGATCTGACTTTAAGACTCGATTCACACCTATGCATGTTGCTTTTCAGTGTTTTTGTAGTGCTTTTTGCGGTGCTTGCTGCGTTTTTTGGCGTGCGTTTTTACCGCGATTTGCGTTTTTTTTTGCCATCAAAAAAATGCAAAACGCAGTAAAAAACGTGGTAAAAACACGATACTTGCGTTTTGGATGCGGGTCCATTGAATTCTATTACATGCAAACGCTGCTTTTTGCGGGAAAAAAAGTCCCCGACCCTTTCCAAAAACGCAGAGGCACAAAAAAGCATTGATGTGAACATGTTCCATAGGAAACAATGTTAAACAATTTCCCTGCTTTTCAGCAAAATGCACCAAAAAAAGCATTAGTGTGAATGGAGCCTTAAAGAATGTATTCAAAGCAAACTGTTATTACAGTATCTACTCTTCTGTTTTACTTTAGAATGGTGCTGAACCAGATATCAAAGAACCAATTTCACTAAATATATGTATAGTTTGTGCTTAATTGAGATCAGTGAAATGAAACTCCTATCTACCATGCCAACAATTCACACATTTGATCAGTTTATTAATTTAATGTTCACCCTGGAAGGGGCCGCTTGTTCCTAGACTTTCAGGCACAGACAGCACACTAACAAACACAGGCTCTGTCAAGGGGATGTCTTTTTGTAGATTTATTGTGGTGCTAAACAGGAGAGCGGGACAAGGATGCAGAATACTAGAATACTCCAAAACGCAAAACAGATACAAGAGGACAGATTCTTCACCAAAATACATAACAATAGTCATTTTTGGAGGTAGAGGGGACAGCAAGCTAATCAGAGACTCTGATGAGCAGTCCCAGCAACCTCTGGCATTAATCCCCTAAGCACCTGCAAACCTAGAGTCCTAGGAAAAAATCCTACTCTCTATGTCCAAGGACAGCTCTCATCTACCCAACACTCTTCAGTGAGACAAAGTCATCCTACACAGGGGATGCCCTCCAGCAAATATATTTCAGTCCAAATTCCTTCAGACCCTCAGCCAAGCACATGCTGAGGCCTAACAGCTCTTCAGTACTCTGGCTGTTACCCCTGGGGGTAACAGCCCCAAGAGAATAACTTTGCTGGACATTTATCTTCTCCCAGAAACCTTCTGGATGCCCCCTCTCAGGGATTGGTTGAGGTCAGATAAATACTCATAATATCAGTGGCTAACCCTCTTACTCTATCTCCGGAAGCTTCTCCCAGAGGTAGACCGAAGCAAGCAACCACCAAACTTAGGGAAACCTGGCAAATATAAAAAAAAGATTGCTACACCACTGAGTACTGCAGAGCCAAAAACGAAATTTAGCCTGACCAAGGCTTCATCTGTTAAAAACACCCCAATTTACACATTGTCCCATTGTGGCAGGAGCATTTGTGAAAAAATTGTTCATTTTTAATCTTAAACAGAACTGATGAGACCTTGTTAATCAGAAAACCTCACATAATGCTCCATCTCTGAGTTGTCACTAGTGAGCTAAGGTTAGGGCTAAACCCAATGACATTGTCCAAATATGTGGTCATATTAGGACAATGAATTTGTTTGCCTCCTCACACCTTTCTTTCATGTGGATGTGAGGCATGTATTTCCCTAGCAGCAACTGATTGGTCTGGTAGCCTGCTATCATGTGACTGAAACCCAGTACAACCCAAAAATTAGCTTATCACTAGTTGTCACCTCTTTGTAAAAAATAATAAAGAAATAAAACAATAAAAATAAAAAACTACTGACACCATCCACTGCTCTACTGACTGACACCATCCACTTTCCTTACTGATATCATCCACTGCTCTACTGACACAGTCCACTTTCCCTAGTGACACCATCCTCTGCTCAGGCACAATCCACTTCCTTACTGATGGGTCCACTGCTTTACTGACACCATTCACTCTCCCTACTGACACCATCCACTGCCATACTGACTGTGTGCGTGGGAATGGGAGGTTAGAACAGAATTTGGGCACCGGTCACTTTAGATATTTTCAATGCTTTAACCACTTAAGACCCGGGCCTTTATGCAGGTAAAGGACCTGGCCAGTTTTTGCGATTCGGCACTGCGTCGCTTTAACTGACAATTGCACAGTCGTGCAATGTGGCTCCCAAACAAAATTGGCGTCCTTTTTTCCCCACAAATAGAGCTTACTTTTGGTGGTATTCGATCACCTCTGCGGTCTTAATTGTTTGCGCTATAAACAAAAATAGAGCGACAATTTTGAAAAAAATTCAATATTTTTTACTTTTTGCTAAAATAAATATCCCCCAAAAAGATATAAAAATAATTTTTTTGCCTCAGTTTAGGCCGATACGTATTCTTCTACCTATTTTTGGTATACAAAAATCACAATAAGCGTTTATCGATTGGTTTGGCCAACATTTATAGCTTTTACAAAATAGGAGATAGTTTTATTGCATTTTTATTATTATAATTTTTTTTACTACTAATGCCGGTGATCAGCGATTTTTTTCATGACTGCGACATTATGGCGGACACATCGGACAATTTTGACACATTTTTGGGACCATTGTCATTTTCACCATTACAACCACTTAACCCCCGGACCATATTGCTGGTCAAAGACCAGAGCACTTTTTGCGATTCGGCACTGCGTTGCTTTAACTGACAATTGCGTAGTCGTGCGACGTGGCTCCCAAACAAAATTGGCGTCCTTTTTTTCCCACAAATAGAGCTTTCTTTTGGTGGTATTTGATCACCTCTGCAAATTTTAGTTTTTGTGCTATAAACAAAAATAGAGCAACAATTTTGATAAAAAATGAATATTTTTTTATTTTTGCTGTAATAAATATCCCCCAAAAATATATAAAAAAACGTTTTTTTCCCTCAGTTTAGGCGATACGTATTCTTCTACATATTTTTCGTGAAAAAAAATCGCAATAAGCGTTTATTAATTGGTTTGCGCAAAAGTTATAGCATTTACAAAATAGGGGGTATTTTTATGGCATTTTTATTAATATTTTTTTTTACTAGTAATGGCGGCGATCAGCGTTTTTTTTCAGTACTGCGACATTATGGCGGACACTTCGGACACTTTTGACACATTTTTGAGACCATTGGCATTTTTATAGCGATCAGTGCTATAAAAATGCATTGGATTACTATAATAATGCCACTGGCAGTGAAAGGGGTTACCACTAGGGGGCGGGGAAGGGGTTAAGCATGTTCCCTGGGTGTGTTCTAACTGTAGGGGGGTGGCCTCACTAGGGGAAATCACTGATCTTCTGTCCATACATTGTATGAACAGAGGATCAGCATTCCCCCCCCTGACAGGACCGGGAGCTGTGTGTTTACACACACAGCTCCCGGTCCCCGCTCTGTAACGAGCAATCGCGTGTGCCCGGCAGGGATCGTGCCCGCCGGGCACGCGCATGGGAGTCGGGGGTGAGCGGGGGGCGTGCGCACGTGCCTCTGGTGGCGCGCGCGCCCCTAGTGGCCTGCGAGAGAGCCGACGTAGAGCTACGGGCTCTCGCGCAGGGGAGCCAACCTGCCGCCGTAAAACGACGGCGGCAGGTCGGCAAGCAGTTAAGTGGTTAATGAGGATCTTGAAAGTAGTGATAGGAGAGAGGGTTAGTGCTGTTTACAGCTCAGCCAAAAACGGCATTTACACGATAGCCCCAATTTTAGAAATGGGGGGCTACACATATTTTATGGATACAATAATGCTTTTTTATTTTGTTTATGCTATATACATTATATAGGCTATGTGCGCCGCATTACTACTTTGCTTAGGCCACCCAAAGGTGTCTTAGGTCTTTTACAACCCTATAGTATAATCTACAAAAAAAAATGCACTGCTAAAGTGTTCAGGTTTGGCTTGAAGAAAGGGTGGCAACACTAGAAGGAGGTGCTGACTCAAGTCCTCCTGGCTCTCTCTTCCTCTCCCAGCTCTCTCCTCCTCTCCCGGCCTCCTCTAGCAATCGACTGTGAAGTAGGGAGACCACCTGTCCCGGATTGCCTGGGATTGTCCCTTAATTCATATTCGTGTCCCTTGTTCCAGGGAACTTCATTCTGGGACAATACAGTGTCCCGGAATGAAATAAGGACACACAAACATAAGCCGCCTCCCCCAGTCATCTCTATGGAGGACTCAGTGTGCCGTGCTGCAGGCTGGGAAGTGTAGCACCACTGTCCCCCTGTCCATTTCACTGTCCCCCTGTCCATTCCACTGTCTCCATGTCCATCCCAGTGTTCCATTGTCCATCCCACTGTCTCTCTGTCCATCCCACTGTCCCCCCTGTCCATCCCACTGTCCCCGCTGTCCATCCCACTGTCCCCTCTGTTCATCCCACTGCCCCCCCCTGTCCCTCCCACTGTCTCTGTCCATCCCACTGCCCACCCTGTCCATCCCACTGGCTCTCTGTCCATCCCACTGGCTCTCTGTCCATCCCACTGTCCCCCCTGTCCATCCCACTGTCCCCCTGTCAATCTCATTGTCCCCTCTGTCCATCCCGCTGGCTCTCTGTCCGTCCCACTGGCTCTCTGTCCATCCCACTGTCCCTCTGTCCATCCCACTGTCTCTCTGTCCATTCCACTGTCCCCCTGTGCATCCCACTGTCCCCCTGTGCATCCCACTGTCCCCCTGTCCATCCCACTGTCCCCCTGTCCATCCCACTGTCCCCCTGTCCATCCCACTGTCTCCCTGTCCATCCCACTGTCTCCCTGTCCATCCCACTGTCTCTCTGTCCATCCCACTGTCTCTATGTCCATCCCACTGTCTCTATGTCCATCCTACTGTCCCCCTGTCCATCCCACTGTCCCCCTGTCCATCCAACTGTCTCCCTGTCCATCCCACTGTCTCACTGTCCATCCCACTGTCTCCCTGTCCATCCCACTGTCTCCCTGTCCATCCCACTGTCTCCCTGTCCATCCCACTGTCTCTCTGTCCATCCCACTGTCTCTATGTCCATCCCACTGTCTCTATGTCCATCCCACTGTCTCTATGTCCATCCCACTGTCTCTCTGTTCATCCCACTGTCTCTTTGTCCATCCCACGGTCCCCCCTGTCCATCTCACGGTCCCGCCTGTCCATCCCACGCTCCCCCCTGGGATGGACAGGGGGACCGTGGCTTTGAATTGCGGCCACTAGGGGCACACACGCTGGCGGAAGCATGCACGCACGCCCCCTGCTCGCCCCTGGTGCTGATGCGAGTGCCCGGCGGGCGCGAACACCGCCGGGCACCCACGATCGCTCGTTACAGAGTGAGAACCGGGAGCTGTGTGTGTAAACACACAGCTCCCGGTTCTTTCAGGGGGAGAAATTACTGATCGTATGTTCATACAATGTATGAACAGCGATCTGTCATTTCCCCTAGTCAGTCCCACTCCCCCTTCAGTTAGAACACAATGAGGGAACATAATTAACCCCTTGATCGCCCCCTGGTGTTAACCGCTTCCCTGCCAGTGAAATTTTTACAGTAATCAATGCATTCAATCAATGAATCGCTATAAATCGCTATAAAAATGCCAATGGTCCCAAAAATGTGTCAATAGTGTCCAAAGTGTCCACCATAAGGTCGCAGTACCGATAAAAATCGCAGATCGCCACCATTACTAGGAAAACAAAGTTATTAATAAAAATGCCATAAAACTATCCCCTATTTTTTAGACGCTATATCTTTTGCGCAAACCAATCAATAAACGATTATTGCGATATTTTAATGAAAAATATGTAGAAGAATACGTATCGGCCTAAACTGAGGGGAAAAAAAAAACGCTTTTTTTTTTATATATATATATATATTTTTGGGGGATATTTTTTTTTTCAAAATTTTCGCTCTATTTTTGATTATAGTGCAAAAAATAAAAACCGCAGAGGTGATCAAATACCACCAAAAGAAAGCTCTATTTGTGTGAAAAAAAGGATGCCAATTTTGTTTGGGAGCCACGTCGCACGACCGCGCAATTGTCAGTTAAACCATGCAGTGCCGAATCACAAAAAGTGGCCCGGTCATTAACCAGCAAAATGGTCCGGGGCTGAAGTGGTTAAGCCCCTGTTCACACCAATGCGGATTTGAAACCGTACTATTTTAGCATGATTTAAAAGCCGCACATGAGTGTGATTTGCTGATTTCATTGCAGCTTGAGACTTCATACAACAGTCTATGCAAGTTGTAATGAGATCAGCAAAAAGTAGTTCTAAGACATTGTGATATGAGTCACAGCAATTTGAACGATTCCATCACTTACAATGGGGTTCAACTTGTAATGCGATTTGGAACGGTCAAAACGCATGCTAAATCTGACTGGTGGGAATGATGCAGAATGCATTCAAAGCAAGTTGTTGTTGCAAATATCAATACCTTTTTTCTGTTTGCTTTTTTAACCAGTTGCTGAACCAGAAATTATAGAACCAATTGCTCCTCCAGCTGCACCTCTTTTATGTACTTCAGGATGTGTGAACTTTTTAAAGCCAAAATGTCACCCTAACCATTTCCATAATTTATTTGTGGCTGGAAAAAGTATCCATGTGATATATCAATTGTTCCCAGGGTGGCAGAGAACCCAAGGATACCTCACAATCCCATTACTGCAGCTCCAGTGGTAAAGTAGAGCCCAGTTCATGCCTCAGCTAATGCTGAGCCCGGGTTTTCAGAAACTTGTACCGCATAAAGCAATAATGAATTCTACATGCGGTCTGTTTTTGTGAATGGAGCCCATCAAAAAAATACACACATTACTGGATCTGTAGAACAACTAGGCAACCAGAATTTTCAGAAAATAGGTAAGCAATGTCAGCCTCCATATTCTAAGTTTTCTTCAAGGGTTATATGTTAATCACAATAATCATCCAGAACATTAAAGTCATGCAATAGTTTATCCACACAACCACTGAAGACCATAGAGTGCTATAAGCATTGCACCAAAAACTAAACAGGTAGATCACACATTTTTCTCAAGGTTTCAAAGGAAACTATTTAGGGAAAACTAACAAATGTATCCATTTTACAGATAAGCAAACCATTTAAAAGTTCCTCAACTATTATTTTAAAAGTTTGGACCCAAAACCTGCTGGCCACTTTAAGAAACAGATACATCCTTAGGGGGGCATGTCTTCAAAAGTGGCAGAATTCATTCAAAGCATCTGTTCTTACAATATTTACTTTCTTTATCGTACACCATGGGACACAGAGCCATTACATAATGGGTTAAGGGTCACCAGCGGTGATTGGACACTGGCACAACCAATCTAAGACAGTTCCCCTCCATATAACCCCTCCCATCAGGGAAGTACCTCAGTTTTTTCACCAGTGTCTAAAGGTGTTGGACATGATAGGATGCTAAAAAGGAAGCTCTGCCAAAGAGACCCTCTGGGGGTAAAAGAGCTATGCTTCCGGACCCACCCAAGATGCCTAAAGTAGGTCAAAACTGCATGGGATCCGGGCCTTATCTGCGAGGAGTCGCCAGTAATGTCTCTCTTTGGAGGACTGGGCTCTTAGGTCCAGCACTTTCGCTACTTCGCTAAAAGTCCTGGTCAGAGTCTTTTACAAGGCCCAGGGGAGAGGTATCCTTTAACTAGGAACCCATATCCCTGAAGGTTGGCACACAGACATTGGTACCGTCTGATCTCAGCAGAAAACCTGCGGCGTGGATAAGGTAAGAGGTCAGAGTCCTAAAAAAAAATGTTTTAAGGACCTTTCCTACTGTACAGCCATGGCCAAAAGTTTTGAGGATGACACAAATACAAATTTTCACAAAGTCTGCTGCCTCAGTTTTTGAGATGGGAAATTGCATGTATCAGACGAATTGCAATTAATTGCAAAGTTCCTCTTTGCCATGAAAATTAACTTAATCCCATAAAAAAATTTCCACTGCATTTGTGAAGAAGGCTTCAGGGTGCCCAAGAAAGTCCAGCAAGCGCCAGGACCGTCTCCTAAAGAGGATTCAGCTGCGGGATCGGAGTGCCAGAAGTGCAGATCTTGCTCAGGAATGGTAGCAGGCAGGTGTGAGCGCATCTGCACGCACAGTGAGGCGAAGACTTTTGGAAGATGGCCTGGTGTCAAGAAGGGCAGCAAAGAAGCCACTTCTCTCCAAAAAAAACATCAGGGACAGATTGATCTTCTGCAGAAAATATGGTGAATGGACTGCTGAGATGTATAAAATAAATCTTTCGCGCTACTGTGAGTTTATGGAAAAACTTGGAAGTATAGAACACAACTAAAGCTGCTGAATCTCGTGACGTTCACCGAACATAAAAAATAGACATAAGTAAATAAATGATTAGCGCTAAAGTTCAAACATACATTTAAATAGTGCTGACACCGTGTGTCATACTGTACATGCACACTAGCAAGCAGTATAATACAAACGTGAAAAATCTGATGTATGTTGAAATAAATATAAGTGACATATAAACAATCCTGTAGCAAACAGTGACTGAAACCATGAATGTGAACTGATGCTGAAATAAAACAACTCTATAATATAGTGCAAAAACGTGAACTGTTTTTAAAACAGCGGTCCCCTGAAGAAGTCACGTGGAGTGTGACGTAACGCCGTAGGGAGATCGAGGCTGACAGCGCGGACCAGGAGCAGCGGAGGTGACAGTAAGACAGTGTGAATACACTGCAAACATACCCTGCTTACTTTGTTTTTTATTTGTGTAAGAGTCCAACTTTTTATTGTTATCAATAAACCCCTTTTTACGGAGAATACTACACTATTGTGGCCTTTTTTCCTCTTGCTGGGCTCGGGTTGGAGCGATCCCCCGCCGCCCCCCTTCCCCCATTCTAGCTACCTTTAAATACCGGATCGTGCAGTACAGTGAATCAGTCGTCTGGACACTCCGTAGAACTGAGGAGATAACCACTTGACTTATGTGCCTAATTATAATATCCGGGAGGTGAGAGTTTTGGGAGACAGGTGGAGGAGCACCTACATGGTTCAATAATACAACTAAACCAGGGGAGGATCTGAAATTTGGACTATCAGGAGGGCCGAGAACCTCTCATTTATGGGAATAAATATATTACCTTTACTCTATTTTTTGCACTATTGAACCATTGCCATCACGGACAATTATGGTCTAGAAATCACGGGCTGCACTATATTATAGAACAGCTGTTTTAAAAACAGTTCACGTTTTTGCACTATATTATAGAGTTGTTTTATTTCAGCATCAGTTCACATTCATGGTTTCAGTCATTGTTTTCTACAGGATTGTTTATATATCACTTATATTTATTTCAACATATATCTGATTTTTCACGTTTTTATTATACTGATTGCTAGTGTGCGTGTACAGTATGACACACGGTGTCAGCACTATTTAAATGTATGTTTGAACTTTAACGCTAATCATTTATTTACTAATGGACTGCTGAGGACTGGGGCAAAAGTCATATTCTCCGATGAAGCCTCTTTCCGATTGTTTGGGGCATCAGGAAAAAGGCTTGTCCGGAGAAGAAAAGGTGAGCGCTACCATCAGTCCTGTGTCATGCCAACAGTAAAGCATCCTGAGACCATTCATGTGTGGGGTTGCTTCTCATCCAAGGGAGTGGGCTCACTCACAATTTTGCCCAAAAACACAGCCATGAATAAAGAATGGTACCAAAACACCCTCCAACAGCAACTTCTTCCAACAATCCAACAACAGTTTGGTGAAGAACAATGCGTTTTCCAGCACGATGGAGCACTGTGCCATAAGGCAAAAGTGATAACTAAGTGGCTCGGGGATCAAAACTTTGACATTTTGGGTCCATGGCCTGGAAACTCCCCAGATATTAATCGAATTGAGAACTTGTGGTCAATCCTCAAGAGGCGGGTGGACAAACAAAAACCCACTAATTCTGACAAACTCCAAGAAGTGATTATGAAAGAATGGGTTGCTATCAGTCAGGAATTGGCCCAGAAGTTGATTGAGAGCATGCCCAGTCGAATTGCAGAGGTCCTGAAAAAGAAGCACCAACACTGCAAATACTGACTCTTTGCATAAATGCCATGTAATTGTCGATAAAAGCCTTTGAAACGTATGAAGTGCATGTAATTATATTTCACTACATCACAGAAACAACTGAAACAAAGATCTAAAAGCAGTTTAGCAGCAAACTTTGTGAAAACTAATATTTGTGTCATTCTCAAAACTTTTGGCCACAACTGTATACTTCAAGTGAAGTGTCTTCTCTAAATCCGCCACTGGGGGAGTAAAGAGTTGAAAACTCACACGTGTGTATATTACCAAAAACAAAATTTCCCTGCTGCAGCCTGGCTTCAGGTCTCCTCCTCTCCCCCCCTCCTCTCAAAGCACTAACAAGTGACTGATAAGAGGTTAGTAATGGGGAAACAAACTAGACATGTTTTAGAACCATTACCATGCTTAAACGAGCGGCTTCACTAAACGGTGGAAGGCCATAGGAGGCGGGAAAAAAACATACCACAGGCGATCGTCGCCAATGCCGGGACGCGCATGCATGCTTTATCGGAGTGGGGGGCTTGCTCATGCGTGCACGAAACTGCGCCAAATTCAAAACGCTAAAGGAACCACAAAGCCCAGGAGGCTTTCTCCTTGAAGGGAACAGCAACATTAGAAGGGACATGTGAGACTCCATGTGGTTGGGGCTGGTACTGCCAAGAGAGACACTCACTTGGGCATTGATACTGTGGGCCAGATTCACAAAGAGATACGACGGTGTATATACAGATACACCCATCGTATCTCTGACTTACACTGGTCTTATCTATGCGCCTGATTCATAGAATCAGATACGCATAGATAGGACTAAGATCTGACAGTGTTACACTGTGTTACACTGTCGGATCTTTTTTCAATTTAAAATGGCGCCGGGGGGCGTTCCCGCTGATTTACGATAAATAATATGTAAATCAGCGAGATACGCAAATTCACGAACGTACGCGGACCCGTCACAGTGTTCTTACGTCGTTTCCGTAGCGGTTTTCCCGTCGTATACTTACCCCTGCTTTCATCAGGAGCAGCCAATGTTAAGTATAGCTGGCGTTCCCGCGTCGAATTTGAATTTTCCAACGTCGTTTGCGTACGCCGATTCACGAACACGCGCGTCGCAAGTCCCGCTCACGTCGAAACCACTGACGTCCTAAGTGACGTCAGTGGGAGCAATGCACGCCGGGAAATTCCCCCGGACGGCGCATGCGCATTTAAATCGGCGCGGGAACGCGCCCTGATTTAAATAGTACACCTCCCCTAGCCGCGGAATTTAAATTCCGCCAGGGGATTTAGGATCCACCGTCGCAAGTTTGGAGGTAAGTGGTTTGTGAATTAGCCACTTGCCTCCTAAACTTGCGGGAGCGGATCTTAATTCACGTAGATCGAGCGGATCTATAGATCCGCTGAGCTACGTGAATCTGGCCCTGTGTGTTTGAAGTTGCATACTTTATGTAGATTGTTAAACTGAGCACAGTAGTATATGCTTTGGTGTACCTTGGCTTTGCATAAGAAATAGTGACCAGACAAAAAAGAAGCCGCTTGAGGCGGAAGCTCTAGCACTGCTGCCTCAGTACCTTGCTCACCGGTATTAGCCAATGCACCTGTACAGGATGAGCCATTGCCGTTATCAGGAATAGCGGATTTTCCGGTGAGGCCTGGGCCTGCGTATTTCACCGAAGACCTTCTAGCAGATAGCCCTAGACAATTTAGAAGGAAGAAATCGCTACGTTAATCGCTAAATCCTCAAAAATAAGAAAAAGCGAAACAGATCCCCTTCTGTTATAGACCGCCTTTCAGAAAACTCTGAGGAGAGGATGATGCTTCACCGGCAGAAGATAAGGATGAGGAGTCGGAGGAGAATTTCTCTGCATCCCAGATCCTGAAAGCGCAGGTGCAATGTTATGCGAGAAACAGTAAGTTCCACATTTAAGTTACCTTCTTCAGGATTAACTAGAGGGACTAATGTACACAGACTGGCAACATCCAGACAGGCGTTCTCACCTCCTAAAAAATTTGACATTCTTTATCTATGGAGGAAAAGTTTTCAAGAAATGGAGACTACCTTCGGTAGATGCAGCTATTTAATTTATAAATAAAAACCTGACCTGCCCGGTGGACAATGTCACAGGTGTTTAAAGATCCATCTAAAAAGAATTGGAATCTTTACTAAAATCCTCGTTTCGTTTGCAGGTTCAGTTACCCAACCTGCTGTTGCAAGCAGTTGGTATGTGTCAGTGTCACCAAACAACAGATAAAACAAGGGCTAAAAGATTTTCCGCCAGAACAGGTCAAATTTTGGAGAATATACCTAAAGCCTTATGTTTTACAATAGATGCTATGAGAGATTCTATCCTACAAGCATCGCGCCTTATACTCCAGTTAGTGCATATGCGTTCTTTGTTTGAAACACTGTCAGCAGAGGTTCCATGCAAAAAGCTCATGGGCCAGCTTCCCCTTCCATGGGGAACGCCTCTTTGGGGACAACCTGGAAAAATATATCCAGAAGATATCAAGTGGTAAAACCACCCTATTACCCAGAGTAAAAGAAAAACAAGCTAACTTGTTTCAAACGTTCTCTTTCCCCAGTTCCTGGGAAAACCTGCCTTCAGCCAGTGGGCGACGGCCTTTACAGCCAGCCTCAAAGGTCAGTTTTCAGTGGCATGGCAATCAGAAATCCAGGACACCGTGGGTAGTATCCACAGTATCCTCAGGTACAAACTGGAATTTCGAGAGATCCCATCTTCTCAGTATCCGAAGTTCAAGACTCTCCAAGGATCCACTAAAAAGAGGATCCTTCTTTTAAGGTTTAGATCGCTTGCTGTCTCAAGGGGTAGTAACAGAGGTACCCCCAAAGGAGCAAGGTTCAGGTTTTTATTCAAAACCTCTTTGTGATCCCAAAACCAAACGGAGAACCCATCCTCGGTCTAGATCTCTAAAACCAATTTAGAACATTCCCATTTCTGAATGGAAACTATTCGATCCGTGGGCGCCACCCTACAAGGTGTGAGAATTCATGGCGTCCATAGAATCAAGGACGCATGTTTACATGTACCCATGTAAGGTTTGCGGTAGAACAGCGCCACTTCCAATTTGTGGCCCTGCCCTTTGGTGTAGCGTACCGCACCCAGAGTATTTATAAAAGTACTAGCTCCTCTGTGGCAAATCTGAGGACACAGGCATAGCGGTAACAGCCTACCTGGACGATCACTTGTGATAGATCAGTCAGTGGCAGGATTAGATCACACTGTGCTCACTACGAATAAATTACCTGGAGCATTTAGGATGGATTGTAAACCGACAAAAATCGTCTCTACAAGCCCAAAGAAGAGTATTTTGGCATGTTCATAGACACAACCCAAAGCAGGGTATTCCTGCCAGAGCCAAAGATACAATCTACTGAAAGACCTGATCCACAAGGTCAGGGCAAAAAAAGGGGCCGCCTATTCGCCTTTGCATGAGGCTATTAGGAAAGATGGTGGCCTCATTCGAGGCTGCCCCTTATGCCCAGTTCATTGAAGACTACTTCAAAGCAGGATCCTAACTGCCCTGGAACAAAAAGCTCCAAGATCTGGATTTATCAATGCACCTGTCTCCACGGGTACACCAAAAGCTTCAACAGGTGGCTAAAGACTGAAAACTTCCGGAAAGGAAGATCCTTTCTCCCAGTCACCTGGAAGGTGGTATATATGGATGCCAGCCTGTCAGGCTGGGGAGCAGTATTTAAAGAAGCCTCAGCCCAGGGAACCTGGGCCCAGACCAAAGAGAGTCTGCCCATCAACATACTGGAGATCCAGGCAATATATCTAGCCCTCAAAACCTGGACATACAGGTTACAGGGCCACCCGTCAGGATTCAATCTGACAATGCTACTGCAGTAGCTTACATCAATCACCAAAGAGGCACCCGCAGTCAGTGGGACGTCCAATCATGTAATGGCTCTGTGTCCCGTGGTGTAATCCATTTCTTGGAGTACACCAAGTGACGCAGAGGTCCCCCTTCTTATGGGAACCTTATTGCTTGCTACAAAACTGAGGTACTTCCCTGATGGGAGGGGTTATATGGAGGGGAACTGTCTTAGATTGTTGTGCCAGTGTCCAATCACCGCTGGTGACCCTTAACCCATTATGTAATGTCCCGTGGTGTACTCCAAGAAACAGATTTTACAGGTAAGCCGTTCTAAAAATCCTGTTATCCTGTTTTCCTGTGCTCCCAATTGCCACCACATCCGACAAATGCAGCCAGCAACAGTTTTCCTGCTGCCACCACAGTCGCAGTGTCACCAGGCCCGTGTATTCCAGCAAATTTTCAACGATCCCTGCTACACAAGTCCATGTGTCAACAGACCAGTGCAGCCAGCAACAGAGTTCCTGATCACCACCACACCAGTGCAGTGTCTCTGCCTGTCGCCTGCACTGATTTTGGCCTATTTATTGACCACATTTCTACCTGCTGCCTGGATGGATCCTTTGCCTGTTTACTGACCATGTCTCTGCCTGCTGCCTGCACTGAGCTATCTGACAGGAGAGAGGGATGAGGATGCAGGATATTCCAAAATGCAAAACAGATACAGGAGGACAGATTCTTAAGCAATAAATCCTTTAACAACAGTCTTTTTTGGAGGTAAGGGGACAGCCAGCTAATCAGACTCGGTATGAGCAGTCCCAGCATCCTCTGACATTAATCCCCTAAGCACATGCAAACCTAGTGTATTAGGCAAAAACCTAATCACTGAGCGCTGTAATCGGCTTCCAAATAGTTAACCAGGCGACGCAAGGGGTGTGCGTTCCCTGGTTAACACGGACAGGCATCTCAGCCAATCAGGTTCACCGGTTCTGGTTACCGGTAACCTGATTTGCTGAAGTGTCATCAAGGGTGGGAGAAGACATCGAGGGACGGTGGAAGGAGGTTGGCTGACCGCAGAAAGGTAAGTGCCGGGTAGGGGGGAGGGGGCAATCTAGCAGCATTTTACAGGGCACAGTGGCGACAATTGATGGGCACAGTAGTGGCAATTGATGGCACAGTGGTAACAATTTATGGCACAGTGGCTGCATTTGATGGCATGGCACAGTGGCTGCATTTGATGGCACAGTGGCTGCGTTTAGCATGGCACAGTGGTGACAATTGATGGGCACAGTGGCAACAATTTATGGCACAGTGGTGCCAATGATGGCACATTAGCGACAATTGATGGCACAGTGGATGCGTTTGATGGCACAGTGGTGACAATTAATGGGCACAGTGGCGACAATTGATGGCACAGTGGCTGCATTTGATGGCATGGCACAGTGGTAACAATTGATGGGCACAGTGGTGATAAATGATGGCAAAGTGGCTGCATTGGATGGCATGGCACAGTGGCAACAATTAATGGCACAGTGGTGACAATTGATGGCACAGTGGCGACAATTGATGGCATGGCACAGTGGTGACAATTGATGGCACAGTGGCTGCATTTGATGGCACAGTGGCTGCATTTGATGGCACAGTGGCTGCGTTTGATGGGCACAGTGGCTGCGTTTGATGGGCACAGTGGCTGTGTTTGATGGGCATAGTGGCTGCGTTTGATGGGCACAGTGAGGCTGCAATTGTTTTTTTTCTGTTTGCGCCCCCCCCAAAAATGTTGAGCACCAGCCGCCGCTGGATTTCATGACTGCCCTCCAGCGAATAATCCTTTAGTAATCTCCTCTCCTGTGTTCCTCTTCTCTCAGCCCAGCTCCTGCTGAGGCCCAAACTACAATACTTGTCTCAAAGGCCCCCTTAAACACAAATTACTTACCCAGCCACTTTCTGGACACCTCCTTCCAGGGATTGGCCAGAGCATTAAAAATATTCATGCTGGCCATTTGACCTGCCCCAGTGGCATATCTATGGGTGGCTGCCCGCCCTGGGTGCCACACACTGGGGGGTTGTCAGGCCGGCGCCTCTGTCCTCCCCGTAAGTGAAGCAGTGACAGTGGGCAGGCTCAGGCATTGCAGCGGCGATGGATGTGACAGCGCAGGGAGAGGCATGCTGTGACAAGTGGTTGAAAAGATTGTTTCTGAGGTAAAAATAAATTCAGCCAAAGACTAACATCTTTGGTACCCCATTGAAGTGATGGTTGAACTGTTAGCTTCTGTCTAAAACTTTCATCATAAGACAATAAGGAAAACCCACTGATGAATCGTACACACGACCGGTTTTCCCGGCAGGAAAACTGCCATGAGAGCTTTTGGCCAGGAATCCCGGCTGTGCGTACGGTCCTTCACAGTTTTCCTGACAGGAAAACTGGGGGAAAAAAAGAACATGTTTTCTTTTTCCCGCCGGGATTCCCAGCGGACTTTTTCCTGCTGGAAAAAAAATGGTTGTGTGTATGCTTTCCCGAAGGGGAAAAAAAGCGCATGCTCAGAATCAAGTATGAGACAGGATCGCTCGTTCTGGTAAAACTAGCATTCGGAATGGAGATAGCACATTCGTTGCGCTGTAACGGACTGAAAAGCGCTAATCTCTCACCAAGTTTTACTAAGACGAGGATCACCAAAAGCAGCCCAAAGGGTGGCGCCGTTTGAATGGAACTTCCCCTTTATAGTCCCGTCATACATGTGTACGTCACTGCGCTTTGGACGGGCGGTATTTGACCTGAACGTTTGTTTGCAAGACAGGCTTGAGAGGAATTCCATTGGGAATTATTGGTTCTTCCGCGGGTTCCGGTGTGGCATCCACCTTTAGGGTGC